>NW_019103893.1:0-82811 GCF_001856785.1 Myzus persicae
TATTATTACTATTATTATTACTATTATTGTTACTATTATTATTACTATTATTATTATTATTTATCGGACGCCTAGCCGTTAGTTAGTTGTAGTCTAGCGACATCCCGGCGATGTTTTAGGCCCGAGTCCGTGGTGAATGGTGATCGTCGTTTGTTGTACATTCTTTTCTTAAGTATTCTAAATATTACCCATTAATTGTGTGTTTGTGCCAGGTGATTCCGATAGTGGCGGGATACTGGTGAAGTGATGTGTAATTATTTAAATTATTAATATATGTGATATCGTTTTTCTACATTAGTAATTTGTTCTTCATTTAAATGCCCTCTGACCCTACACCTTCGTTATTATTTTTGTTATGGACATTATTTTCGGTGATATTCGAATTTGAGCCCTCTCAAAAAATACAATTTTGAAATTGTCCTACCTAGTTGAGTTCCAAGTTTTATAATTATTTGCGTGAATTGAGTCCCAACTTCCAAAATGATATATATTATTTACTAGTACAATAGTGAGTTTCGGCTTATTGGATTGTAAAGACGATATTAAATTATTAAGTAGACAAATACTGAACAAGAATTAGAACGAAAAGCAAAAGACAATATTTGTGAAAGACCATCTAAACTTATACCATTGAGCAGCATGCAAATAATGATATTAATACTTTGACAACTACTGATTTAAATTGAATTTGAAAAAATATTCACTGCGCCAGATCTTCGTTATTACTTATTATTATTACCAATTTTTCGTGTCCGTGTACTGTGTACACTTTAAGTAGTCGAAATAATGATCCAACTTTCAACATCAGTATTTTATCAGGGGGAAAAGTGAATCAAGTTATTGGTACATTTAGGAGGACAGAATTTAAAATTCCCACTAGTTAGCAAAAACGCTGGGAAAAAATGTTTGTAAATGTTAGGTATATACCGTGTGTCCACAAAAACAGCCTATACAGAAAATATTGTTGCTCATACGATAAATACATGAGTTGAATAATTTTAAGTTATAGGAATTTATGATCCATCAGTTAGAACATGTACCTACTGCAAACGGAATTCAAATAATAAATCTATGGTGTGCTGACTGCTGAGTAGTATAAGTAACGAAGCTTGGAGTGTAGGTACCCTGATTTTACAGACACACGGTATAGATGTATATATTTTATTTTATTTTTTTATTTTTTTATGGATATATCAATGCCTTAAGGGGACAATTACAGTAGGTACAGATTTTTATATTAGATAATGCATTAAGAATACAGAGTAAAAGAGAAAAAAGTAACAAATCTAACAAGAATAAATAAAGATAAATATTAAGTATTAACTAAGGTATAAGGTCTATGGTATTAACTAAAACAATTTTTGAATTATAGTCAATATATGGCAAATAACCGTTTTCGGTTTTCTGGAATAAAAGGAAGGAACTGCTTAATGATAATCATATGAACGTTTGAATAAAAATACTTGTATTTATTTAATTTTCTTTTAAAACTATTAAATATCTATTACATCATATATATTTTTAAATAATGTATTATATAATAATAGCATTTTTGTTTCTGCAATCTGTATTTTGCGGTTTAACCGCAGAATTCACTTATCCAAACGGTTGCCATGCCACCATATTCCGCGGACAATCGAGAGTTTACCATATGATCCCGGATACGCTTATCAGTATATTACAGTTAATCGTTTTTTTTTAATTTGTTGCCGCGAGAACAAAGAAATCGTGTATTTAGATACTCGACAGAATAGGTAAGACACTTGTAAGTTCGATGGCATCGTCGATCGAAAGATGTGTTGAAACCAAATAAACTCTACGAAACCTAAACCCTCTGATACTGACTGCAGTAGTAGGCGTGAGTGCAGCTGGAGAGTTAAATTAGGGGCCCCCATCTCTTTTTCACATTTCTTGTCCAGCAAAAGTTTTCGAAAAAAATGGCTATTTAATTCATTTTAGTTGAAACTAGTCGCTTTTAATCAACAGTTAATAAACATCAGTGGTTCGATCCCTGGCCAATGACAAACATTTCTGCATTATTTTTAAATTTATTTTATTTCTTATTTACGTAATATAACATATTAGTTATTACTGTTATACTTTATATGGTAGGTACATGGTAACTATTAATACATTGTCTATCTCTGAAAGTACTTTGTATCAGTGACAGATTAATACGTTAGGTGTTTAAAGATGAGTCACTAATAAATTTGTTAAATTTTAAATTCAATGATATAAATATATATAATAATAATATATTATATATATATCTAATCATTGTATGCGAAATACGATCTTGAGCTAAGACAGCTAAGTCAGCCTATAATGTTACTAAGTAGGTATATTTTATGATAATAATATGGCGATTAAAGGAATTTATTTTATTATTACCCGTTAGTACTACAGTGTAAGTTAAATTCATAACAACCTATAATATTGTACGTTTTCAACCATGGCCCATAAATCATGATCATCCGTAGATATAGCCATGTTTTACTTTAATTGTATCCCTATTATACTATTTATATTACATTTTTGAAGTTAGTACCTATATGGCTATAATACTCCCCCGTATACCTCCGTGTACCCTCCACTATTCGTCACCACTGCCCAGGGGAGTATTTAAGCGGGGCACATGGGGCCCGTGCTCTCCCCATTTACCGTATTTTATAATATCTTATAACTGAGGTATTAACCTCTCTTAATAATTAAATGTTATGTTTCTATCAAACACATGTATTTTGGTTATTTAGTTATTTTGAGATGGAAATTATGAGTTATCACTATGTATATAATTTTAATGTTTTGCTTGTGCCCTTCTCCCATAAGATATTTCTAAATACGCCCCTGCCAGTTTCCACTGCAGAAAAGCTATAGGTACCTAATATCGCGCAGGTGAAAAATGGGTGTAAAAATCTTTTAAGGGTTGTTATAACTAGAATTTTACTATCGTTTATACATTATAAAGTTTTAAGTTTTATAACGCACCTCTCTTTTCACTACGACTTTTCATGTCCCAATGAGGATTTGAGTGCCACCAATTACTTGTAAGATGAGCCTGTAACGGATTATGTCTAATGCCAATATGGACCCCATACCTTTCATATTAAACCGCTTGCAATTTCATATTATATCAGAATTTTGTAATCTTTTTCAATTGTTACCTGTTGCTTTTGTTGCTTTATACATCTATTATAATCCTTTTTATTTTAAATTTTAAATTTTTAAATTTTTTTATTTCTCTATATGTTTATATTCTTGTTTCTATTTTGGATAATTTGTTGTAAACTTGTAATTCAAATGTATTAATTACCTGTTATATAGTCCATATATTTATAATAAAATAAAAATGTTATATTCTTTCTCATCATCGTCATAAATTTAAAAAAAGTTTTTTACGTTTTAAGAAAAATTACAATAGAATAAATTATTTTAATTTTTTGGCAAATTTAAAAACATTCAAGGACGTTTCGCCACTTGCCGGAATTTTCAAAAATTAGAGAAGAACTAAGGAATATTTTTAAATAAAAAAATACGCCATTAATTAATTTTGCTAGTATAGTGGTAATTTGTGTATATTATAACCACTTTTTTACACAAATAAAAACAATAGTGTTGAATTAAAAATATCAAGATTTTCTAAATTTTAGAATAACGATGCTTGAGAGTATAAAAAGAAGTCATTGTATTTGTATTTGTTTTCTATTGAATGAGTAGGAGACTAAAAATAGAAAAACGTCCCTTCAACTCCTCGCACGCCCAATTCTGCTTTCATATCTATAACATGGTTGATTTTAATTGGTTCCCCTTCAAAATATCCTCGTTTATAAATAAGTAAAAGTTCTCTACATTTGTATTAACTCTTGTTTTTATTATTGCGTCTACGACCACTCAATTAAAATGGTGCACACTCAAAATATCCCCCGTTAAAAATATTCCTGTTACAAATATCCCAACTAAAAATATCTTACATTTAAAATGTCTCCAGTAATATTATCCTTCAATTCATATACTATATTTATTTTTATTTTTTTCAAATAATTTTATAAATTTTAGTTAAATTGTTTATTTTATTTGTACAATGTACCGTACTATCTTAAAATTAACATTATTTTTAAAATTAAACATACATATAAAAGATTTTTTTAAATGAAAAATTACACGCAATGCCTTTTCAATAGTTCAGTACAGTAACATGTTCATAAATCATAGTTAAGAACCACTTCTTTTAATTGTCCGTCCAACTTATCGTAAACTTTCATTTTTTTAACGGGTAGCTCATCAGACATGTATTTTTCAATTTTTGCTTCTTGAAGGCCTACATAATTGTAATAATATTACTTAAATAAAAATTAAAAAATAATAACTGTTCATATAATTGTATATTTTATTTACCTTGCTCTAATTGGATACACTTGATAAATTCCCATATCGATGCATGATGAGCTCCTGTAGAGATCCATTAAAGACGTGGTGCCACCATTCAACGGGATTGTTTGTGAATAACTGATTGATAACAATTCCACAAGTCAATATTAAAATGTGCTCCTCTTCGTCTTTCCGCCCTGAACGTCTAATCCTCGTATCTTTAAAATACATTATTATAGATTCTAATTGTTCTTCATTTTAAGTATAATATTCTGATTCAATAAGCTCATCAAAGGCTTCAATTACTTTATTTTGTGGTGTAAATGACAACGAACAAAGAAGTTGAACTTGTAATGAAAATTCAGAATCTTGACCATATTTTGTCTGTAGGCCACTATTTTATATTTTCATCCAAACTAACCGGGTAAATTGAAAAAAGCAATCTCTAATTACCGCCTTGGAAATTCTTCTTTAAAAGTTGATATAAAAGCATTTTAAAAATCAACCATTAACATAGATTAAGGTTTGGTTTTTTAGTTTTTGAACATTTAAACATTTCTGAATACGTTTCTTTTGTTCTGTCAGTCATTAAAATATAAATTAAAGGAAACGTAGTATTACTTTTACGAGAGCATATTGTATAAAGTTGAGAAATGCGTGTAATTCCGATATATTGCCGAAAATTTCAATTATTATTTTTATTATTTGAACAAAATACAGGTATTAATATTACAGGTTCTAATAGTATCTGATTACGCGGCTTTATATCATGGCTTAAGATAACCGTGCTTTATATTATGTATAAAGATATCGAACATGAGATAACCATAAGTCCATAAATGACTATTATATTGAATTCTACTGATATACATTATATACTATGATATACACATAGTGTGTATGTTAGTATGACTAACATAGTTTTTGAGAAGTTAGACTGGTTCTTATTTGTCATTTAAAAAAAAATATTTTTTATGTATATTGTTATGAATTAAGGGATAATATTACTGGGGATATTTTGTACATAGGATATTTTTAGTTGGGATATTTGTAACGGGGATATTTTCAACGTAGGATATTTGTAACGGCCATACCACCCAAACTTTTATCTTCCCCCTTTGAGGTGTTGGTACTTTAAATACTGTAAGTTATTCATGACAATCTTTGTTTTGTTGATAAAAATGTACAATAATTAATAACATTGTAGTATCATATTATTATTGTGTGGTCGATACAGTGAATATGAGATATTACTTTTTGGTTTTCACTAATTTATTTTATCATATAGATAGAACCTTTAGGTTTTAATACTACCTATTGTTAAGAACCAAAAGGTGCTATTAAGATCGCTATCAAATAACAAATGTGTAGATTTGATCGATTTAGCACCTTTTAGTTCTGTATTAATCTTTAAATAATGGACCTACGAGGTTGGATGTGAGCTTGGATTATAGAGCATTGATCAATTGATCCACGCGTGTATCAAAATATGGATTTTTGAAAAATTGATTTAGCGCCTTTTGGTTCTGAGCTCACGCACAACAGTAAGTTTAAAATGATGATGTGTAATCGGCGATTTTATGTCATAGAGACTTAAAAACTCAATCTTCAAGTGTCGGAAAAAAACTTTGAATCAAAGGTTGATAACAATTTAATAAAAAAAAGGGTGCACGATTAGGCACCTGCATTCTGCTGTAGTATAGCAAATGTTAAGTGGGTTACTGTGTATATTCGTTTGTACGGTATCGTGCTTAAATATCTTTAATGTTATTCATTAATAAACGATGGCTGCAGAGGAGTAGCATTGAGTAAACAGATCCTCCTCTGCTGTCGGTTCTATCCGGGGAAAAAAGTGGGTTACTGTAATGGTAAAGCGTTTGTAATTCGATACTTATCTCTGCTGGTAAATGCTCTGCTTCGATCGCTTTTTGGAGTATAAAGTCAATAATAAAATAAGAGTACGATAAAATAAATACTTAGATGTTGTTTGGCAGGTACAACACGAGTTTAAATGTTCAAAATGATTTTTATGTAAAAATGAAATATTTTATTTTTTTTTTTTTTTTTACATATATTTACAATCTATTTTACAATAATCAGTAAGTATGATGACAAAGTTTATATGACATTATGAAATATTCGAATAGGAAGACCCTCAGTAGTGTCACCTGACCAGAGATAAAATGAAATATTTAAAAATTAAAATACGTAAATACTTTAAAAAAAAAAACTAAGATTTAACTAAAAAAAAAAAAATCACTGTGCATATATGATTTATGTAAATATTGCTAAACCTAATTTATAATAATTATTCATGTATGATAGGCAAATATACTAATATATTATGTACATCATAACAGTCAGACGGGATTGCATTAAACACGTTGAAACATTTAATATTCCTTTACACAAGTCAAGAAGAGTGAACAGAAAACACCTAAAAATAAGTCACATATCGGCGAAACTTCAATTTAATTGTTTCTCATGTAGCAATGTGGCTTGTGTGTAATATCTTTACCATATAGTGAAAGTAACAAAAATAATGAACCAATGACTAATGTAATTATTATGAATAAGGGTATATTTCTATGAATTCACATGTTTTTTCTTTGAGTTAAAATTGATTGGTTGTCAGGTAAGTCCACGATTTGAATTAATCTCGAATTTTATAAGATATAGAATGGTAGCATTAATTATGTAATAAACGTCTATAAATATTGGGTAATATTATGTCGAATTGCCTTACTTGAAACTTGAAAGCACATATTTACACAGTAATATTCAATTGCCATAATAACTAGGTACTTATAATCAGTGGTGTAGCCAGGATTTTTTTTCGGGGGATGCTGCAGCCCCCTCAGCCTCCCCTTGGCTACGCCACTGCTTATAATAAATAATAATTTTATTTAAATAAAAATAATAAATATACATTGATTAGTAAGTAGTTTCTGTTTAAATTAGTTTCTGATTTTTATGTACAAAATATTATGTAGAAATGAAAAAAGTTGTTTTTGCATACTTTGATTAATAAAATACATATCTTACAATTTTTTATTGCATATAAATCCTAGCCCTAATAAACCATTACTATCTACCAATATAACTAAATTTTATTCTATTCAATATTTTTCTATTTGTTTTCAAATAAAACAATTAATGATTACACATACTATAAGAAAACAAGAATATTTTGAAAAATATTCTTAAACATACTATAGTATAACTAATTCATTAAAATATGTTTAGTGATTATTCATGCAACCCGGCAAAAGGTTTTTTTAAATAATTTTACTATAAAAAAGTACCCACTTATCTATAATAAGCTTACTTTATTTTGTATGACTAGTTAATTGTTAGTTAAAAGTTTATATTTTAGATTCTAAGCTGAGCGAATGTGTTTTTTTATTTTTTGAATCTATGTACATTGTACATAGACATTTATACTATGTTTTTCTATTAGTTGGATTAAATAATAGAGTTATTATTTTTTAGTTTCTGATAGTCTTATACCTACATTTTATATTTGTATATTTTTTTAAATTCTTACAATTTTTAGAATTTAATGATATAATTAAACGCCCATAAATAGGTACTCATATGAGTTTAATAGTTTATTTTTTATAATTTTAGTGATATTATTATTGATATTATATTTATAGTACTTAATTCTTAAAAGTTAAGTAAACAGAAAATCGTATAGATAAGGCTAAGTTTAGTATTAACCAAAATCAAAATTTAATATTTTTGAAAACCTAAACCTAATCCAAAACTGGTAAAATCATATGAGTTCTTGTTTTTGTATTGAACAACATTTTAATACCTTCCTCCTACACCTCCCTCAACAAGAATTTAGTTGCATATATAACTAATTCTTATTAGTTATTTAATTATTTAATACATGAAATATTAGACACATTTTGTTCAGATAAAATAATAAATAATAATATATCTGAAATAATTTGAATATTAGATAGGTAAACAAATACTATTGAATGCATGCTTTTTAGATACATGTGAGGATGTAATGGTTCAATCTTCAACATTAAGTGTAACTTTTGGCAAAAAATTTATTATAGTAGTAATTATGTAGTACGCAGAGGGAAGTGGGGTTAAAGAGAAGACAATTTTTAGTGATTTTAAAATAATCGGGAAATGTATATTATAGTTTTTTTCAGTATATGGTTATTGATTATTTTAATTTATAATTTGTGAATTTAAATAGGTGGTTTTTTTATACAAATAAAAAATATAACATGAATATTTAATTTAGATTTTTTTATGGCAGGAAGGGTATTGATAAGTTGCCTCGGCAAAAAAATACTTTATGACTACCTCCAATTTATGCTAATCATTAGATAAATAGTTACATTTCCCCGTCCCCTAAATTTGTACATCCATGACTATATGAAACATATATTTTATGTTAATATAGAAATAATAAAACTAAATTTATCATTATTTTATTCCTTTGTGCCTTTGTACCTATAGGTTAGATAGTTAAGTACCTACAGAGTGGGCGGAAATATATACTTAATAAACAACACTTGTGTTGATATAATTGGTAGGTGTATAAATCAAATTTTCTGAAACAAACTAACGTTTGTCTCGGAACAAACTAACGTTTGTCTCGGAACAAACGGATGTAATTACTATTCAAATTGGACTTCGGAGTTCAACCGCTGTACAAGCATTAATTGTGTAGGTGTACAAAAAAAACTACCATTTTTTTTTAATACCCGTGTTTTTTTATGTTTTATGGTTAAACCTCCTGTCATTTAAACCGGTTTTACAGACTATGTTCCAATGAACCTCAGATGTTTAAGGTTCATTCTTATGACTATGCGCCTTAATAAAAGTTTCAGATATATTCAATTCAAACTTCACTATGGTTAGACCATCGGAAACAGCGATGTTTTTACTTTTAGTGACTTTTGTTGCGCCATCTTTAGCTGCAAATATTTTGTATCCAGTGGAAAGTGAAAGTCGCGAACTTCGTACTCTACATGGCCTATGGAACTTTAAAATATCTCCACTGTCTGACCAATTGATCGGGTTTGATGAAAAATGGTATGCAGTGAGATTCGAAACAGTAAGTCATCACAAGAATACTTATAATACCCTATAGTGACTACAACACGTATGATTTACTTATTAAAATCATATTATTACAAAAGTTTTTCTTTGAAAAATAAATTTAATTCTCGAGTTACGTTGTATTTTTCTTAACGTTAATATTAAATTTATAGCCTATTAATGAGATTTTTTAAATACACACAAAATATTACTTATGTCATAAATTGGAAAGTATATTTTAGCTATTAAAGTTCAATCTATCTAGAGTAATGAATTATTTTAGTACCTAGTATAATGAGAATTTGCTTTTAATTTGAGTAAATAGCATATTTGTTATTTATTCTAATAGGTAACGCTGCAGTTTATAGTTTTAATATTTTTGTCTCTGATAATTACTTCTGAATTTCATATAATAGTATTGAGATTATATAATCAACATTATTTACATTTAGCTGGAGTTTTACTTTGTAAAATATGATATGATGGTATCTAATATTAAATTACGCATACATTACATAAATTATTTTTAATATTTTAATGACAGCATGCATTTCTAATTCTTAATCGAATACAGAGTATTTTTTGTAGTAATCGGAGTATAATAATCGAATTTTGAACGAGTAGCTTATGAACTGTATCTTTAAATACTTATAAACTATAATTTTATAAATAAATATATATTCGGAAGAGCAGTTGTTCAATTTTAAGTTATAAGTTACTTACCAGATACCTTTATATTACCTATTGGATATTTTATTACCAAGTACTAACTGTGATTCTTGGCAACTCGAACCAGACACTATAGAACAGCTGTCCCCAACCTTTTTCATTCTATGTCCCCCTTGTAAATTTACTAAAATCTCATTCCCCCCCCCTTTTTAAATTACCTAGTGTTTAGTCGAATTTTTTTTTTTGTGAGCGGTACAAATAAAACATACAAAATAACTTTATATTATACAATATAAAACTATTTATATTTATTATATTTACATTGTAAAATAACATAATTATTTTCGTAATTACATCATCACTATATTTACCCCGATCAGACTCTACTCCCCCCCCCCCCCAGTTGGGTACCGCTACTATAGGAAAAGAAGTTATGAGCTATAACTAATACTCATCAACATTTTGGTTTTTATAAATAAAAATACTCCAAATAATATTCTGCTTATGAATATGAAATTAAAAATGAATATTGTCATGTTGTTTTTTAAGGATTTAAAATTATGTAAAGGATATATTTTTAAAAACGTTAATGTTTTTGAAAATAATTATTAATGAGTGCCTTACGTTAAACGTTTTCACTCCGTATACA
Source organism: Myzus persicae (assembly GCF_001856785.1). NCBI lineage: Eukaryota > Metazoa > Arthropoda > Insecta > Hemiptera > Aphididae > Myzus > Myzus persicae. Next base: position 10,760 of record NW_019103893.1, read on the forward strand.
AAATTATCCATAGTGAATTTCTGTTATTGTTAAAGACATTACCGGGGGAGATGGTTGTAGCAATACCGAAGATACTGAGTCCACCCTGACGGGGCTACGCCATTGGTCTGGTTCGAATATACACTTACGTAAAATCTAACCTGATAACATTTTAGAGAACATGGAAAATACTTTATAATACTTTATAAATTAATATTTCAGTAATACAGTACCTAGAAATATATACAATAATTAATAGTACCTACTATATTTTTTAGCTTGGTGATTATTGGAAAATGCCTGTTCCATCTAGTTACAATGATGTTTCTACAAACTCAACCATACGAGATTACGTCGGATGGTCGTGGTATCAATATGAGTTTTATGTACCAAAAAGATGGACTGATGATAAACTGAACGTATTTTTGCGGTTTGGAAGTGTGCATTTCAAGTCAATTGTGGTACATACTAATATTTCGTAGTGATTTTCAACTTAAGAAAATCTTGATACCTAATTGTACATGATAATCAATAAGAATTTTAAAAATCTTATATTTTGCCCAAAAATGTCCGAAAGTTATTTCGTGTATATGTTATACGTATATAATATTTAATAACACATTCTCTTAAATAATTGTATACTAAATAAATTGTATACTGTATACATAGGTATTATTAAGTAGTATAATATAGTATGGCTGTACAAGTGTATAACCCGACATCGCAGGAAGAAAAATTAACAATTATAAAATACGGCACTACATCGGTTAGGTATCTTGGTTTTAGTGTATCTACCTCAGTTCACGGCAAATCGGCACCAGTGCATCGCTTTTGTGAACTAATTAGAATGAGATGGACAATCTGCCAGTGTTGGATTGGATATTGCACTAGGTATATCTATTTGAACGTGGTTCAATCTATAGTCTAGACTTGTCTGATATCTCCAAGAAAATTCCTATAATTTTCTTCAAAATCGGTTCAATAGTTTTTCAATATATAAGCTACGAACATACCGACAGTAGCCAATAGCCACATTATTAAATGTATGTAATCGAAAAAATATTCGGTTTTCTTGAGAAAAAACGAAATACATATGTGAGCCACCCTATAGCAACCTACATGGGTTGAAAACACTCCTCAAGTCCCAAGGGATATGTGTAAACAATTTGGTGCCAATTAGTTCAGAAGTTTTCGTCTTATCCAAACGTACATTAATTTTAGATTTTGAGTGTAGAGATGAATGTATTGATTTTACAGTGATTATTTTTTTTTGTGCCCTTAAAATATATAGGTACGAAATATGATAGAATATATTCAAAAATTGAATGACTGTACTTGAAATTCTCACCAAGTATTTATATTAGTATACATATTTTTATATTATTGTTTTCAAAAATGTCTGCCCTTTTAAGCTATTTACAGACACTGAAATTGTTTAAGCTTTTAGTACATTTATATAAATTATATAATTGCTATTATAGTAATATGGTATAAATAGGCAATAGCTTAGAACGAAATCGAAATATTTTGAAAATTTCATTGCGTACACATTTTCTTATACCTATTGTTATATTTTACAATGTATAGTACAATTTAATAATTTACGACAAGTTTAAAATCTACATTAATATTTTTGTAATACCACATATTAATTATTAATTATATATTGTTTAAATATTACAATTTTGTCTTTGAACTTTAAACATCCATAATTATGGTTTGACCCTTACCTATTTTAACATAATTTAAATTTAATTTATATTTATTCGTAATACCTATATATCTTTTAAAATATAATGTATGATTACAGTGGTTAAATGGTCAATTATGTGTAGACCACGAAGGCGGCCATTTACCATTTATTGGTGACGCTACTCGCTTCCTTAAATATGGTGAACTTAATTTAATTGTTGTTGCTGTAAATAACACCCTGCGACCAGATACTATACCACAAGGATATACAAAATACCCGAACAACACGTACAAGTAACAAAATATAATCTAAATACAAAACTAGAAATTAATTAGGTTCGGTAACTTGAATATTAGATTATACAAAATTACGAATAATTTCTCCAGGTATCCAAAAGATTATAGAATATATTCCCACGAGTTTGACTACTTTGATTATTCTGGTATAAACAGAGCAGTCCATTTATATACAACGCCAAAAGATTATGTTTGTGACATCACCGTATTGACAAGTTTTGGAAATAACTCGGAAGGTAATTGATATTTGATAATATATATGAATGCTACTACTCACAATTGTGAAACATTTAACTAACTAAAATGTATTTAATATTTAGTTGATTTTAATTAAATTTAATACTTGTAAATTATTCCAAATAAAATATCTATAGGATACCTACCTATTTCAAATATTAGTATCGTTATTAATTAATCTACCTTCAAAAGTGTGTAAAATTAATTTTGACTTTTGCAGGAGTCGTTGACTACAAAGTCGATATTTGTGGAAATAGTGTTCCTGAATGTAATATTACACTTTTGGATGCTAATCGGAATGTAGTAGTCGAATCGAATACGTGTTCTGGACAGTTAATAATACCAAATGTAATCCCTTGGTGGCCAATTATGTCTGGCAAAAAACACATAGCATACCTATATACTTTTCAGGTACCTATTCTATTATTTAATATAATTTATGTAATATGCCTAAATGACTAAATACTATGTTTACATCAACTTAACTAGTAAGTATTAATGGTGTCTTTTAGGTGAAGACCAATAATGAAAATAGTGATTATTATCGTATGCAAATTGGTGTTCGAACACTTCAATGGACATCAAAAGAATTATTGCTAAATAACGAACCGATTTATTTAAGAGGATTTGGAAAGCACGAAGATTCTATAGTTAGTGATTATAATGTTATTAATACATAAACCTACTAATCGGCTTAGAACATTTTAAGCAACAGACTATAAATAAATCAATAGGTACATGTAACCTACTTAGTACAATTAATATTGATGAAGGAGTACAATTTATCAATTACAACGACACAACGTCATTACGGTTAATCATAAGTTATGATTTAAAAACTTAATTTTTTATTTTAAAGTAACTATTTTTTTAAATTTCTAGTTGGTAATAAAAATAGAAAATTAGTAAATACTTAGACTAAAATCAAAAAAACTATGTTTGACAATAATTTTAAAAATAGTTATCAATTAAAAACAGCATGATCATAGTAACATATTTTCATGTTAATATTTAGGTACAAATATAGTGAAATATAGCAGTCCTTTGTATAATATGTAAACATATTACACAGATATTAAGTACATCGACGACTCGTATTATTTAATACATTTTAGATTTATTTGAAGTATGGGTTCTATGATTCCTTTATAACTTATTAATTAAAATAACCGCCTCAAGACTTAGATATATATTATAATAACTAATACTTATATCTACTTTATATATATATAGATACGAGGAAGAGGTTATGATGATGCATTAAGTGCCAGAGACTTTTATTTAATAAAATGGTTAGGTGCTAATTCTTTTCGTACATCACACTACCCATACGCAGAAGAAACATTACAGCAAGCCGATTCAGAAGGTATATTAGTAATTGTGGAAAGTGCTGCATGCAACTTGAGGTACTAATACATTTTGAAATACTTACTAGCTATTGTAAATTAATCAGTGGCACTACAAGTGTGTATCCCTGATACGGCCACGATTGCCCTTGAATTATATTAGAATAAATTATCCTCCCGATCAAACTTGACTCAGAAATTCTTTGAACAGTTTGAATGAAGAAAAGATTGAAGCATTGAAGCGTTTGAGTTATGATTATGACTTATGACTATATAGAAATAGCGAACAATATGCTTAACAACATTATCGTTGGAAAATGATTTATTAAAAATAAAATTGATTAATAAGTTTAGTAAAAAACCATGTTGTATTTATAATTAAAGTTCTAAGAATGAGTTAGGTAATCTAATTATAAATTAGCTTCTACACATGTTCTAAAGACTAACAAAATATGGTTATGTTAAAATGATATACTATAGGGGCTGCACTAAAGTTCTGTTTTTTTGGGACGTTGAAATTAAAGTTTTCCAGATCAGAATTTTATTCATAGTCCACCATTGTTATAGACATAATGGAGTATTCCCATTCTTCATAGGGCATGATTATATAAATGTAAATTTTTAACTTCACTATTACTATAAAAATAATGTTTGGTGCCACTGAAATTAATAATTTGTTTAATTTTTAAATATTTTCAAAGAATATTTGGACCAGATGTAATGAAATTCCATAAAGGTGTTATGACGGAAAACGTGAATCGTGACAAAAATCATCCGAGTGTTATTATGTGGTCATTAGCTAACGAACCACATAACAATTTAGAATTATCTGTACCATATTTTCAGTGAGTGTCAAGTTGTATTTAACAAATTTAAATTTTTATCATAGTGCATACTGAATTTTATTTATTTGTTTATTGGTTTATTTATTTGTTTTAAAAACGTGCGTATAATAGATCATATAGCTTGGCATAATTATATGTCATGTTATACTTCATTGAATAATTTTTTTTTATCTTATAAAACCTTAGACTTTTTTGAAATGTATTTGTTTGATTTTAAAAGAGAACTTTACCAACATGTACGAAAAATGGATCCATCGAGGCCAATAACCTTTGTCAACAGTCAACAAATTCAAAATGCTAAAGCGGTATAAATTATATTTGGAATAAATACCTAAGATAAATCATAATTGTTTGTACAAATATGAATTTTTCAATACTCTAGTAATTTATTTTAATGCTATTAAATAGATAACTTTAGATAACTTAACCATATGCTGTTAATACTTCATAGTTTCATACATTTAGTTAAATCCAACAAAAATATATTAAAGGACTATTGAAAATTATAGATTGAGTACATGGATGTTCTAACATTAAACCGATACAGCAGCTGGTATAGTGATTCAGGTCATTTAGAGCTTATTCAATATCAAACATACAATGAGCTTGAAGCATTTACAAAAAAATTCAAGAAACCTATACTGTTAACCGAGTATGGTGCTGGAGCAATTCCTGGGTTACATTCGGTATGAATTCATTATATTATTCTTCTAAGAATAGTATTTTAAATGAAAAAATATAATTTTGACCAACTAAAATTATTAGTTTTATACTTAGAAATTCACCAAGCATGCCCACCCTCCCTTTTACTGTAAATTATTAACTGATACTTTTTCTGAAAATCGAAATTCTAACAAGTGGTTTTTGAGTTTTTTTAGATTTGTGTACTAAGGAGTAAGGATAATAGGTTCATGATAATGGGTTTGGAAGATATGGGAGCTATGGTGATTTGAAAATTATAGTAATTTATATTAAATTATCAATAATAATTTGTAAAAATAATCCAAGCATAATACAATATAAATACTAGATCAAATATTAGGTACATATATTTTACAGTTTTGTAAAACTATTTTTATAGATTATTATACTTGGCGATATCCTAATAATACTTGGTGTATCGTTGTTCTGTATATTATTATACACAGTTAATAATAATATTTATAATTATTAGCCTTTATTTTCGAACATATTTTCTAATTTATCTGTATTATTATTAGTGTTATTTTTCTTTTAGTAATAATACACTAAGTTGAGCTCATTTTTGCCAAAAAAATTACATTAATTTTATTATATTATGAATAATTATGATAGTTTATCATATAATAATTTCTATGAACTTTTAACTTATAAGTCGATACTACGTGATACGTACTAAATAAATGTATAATGGACAATGGTGTAAATACTATGAAGAGGCTGCCTTAAAGTATTCGGTATATCGATGTTCGACAAGTGGGCCAACTATAGTACACGAATTTTATACGGGCCTTATTTAATTATAAAAACCTTTGTCAGAGACTAAATAATCTACATCTATATACTGATTTTTTGAGTAATATGGTTACAACTTTTTGATGTGGGGATACATAACTTTTGAAAATATTTGAACTATTAAATTAATTAATTTTTACCAATTTTAAAAAATTAAAAAAGCGTATAAAAAGAATTGTCACTATGCATTTTTCAATATTTTTTTATTGTCGAATAACAACTTCTGATACACTTTGTATTACATTTTCATTTTTTTTTTTGGCTTAATACAAACATTTCAATAACCTAGACCGATCAAAATAGTTCGACTGTAAATCAAAAAAGTAGTTAAAAGTATTTGTATAGTTGTATCATGCCTAGAAAAATGTGCTAGGTAAAAAAATTTAAAATTTTCGTAAATATCTTTAGTAATTGTTTAAAAATTATCAAATTTTTCTAAAATAATATGTATTTTTTATTATCATCTTATTTAAGCTTCCAGAAACAATGTGGAGTGAAGATTATCATGTTACTCTGCTTCAAGAACATTTTAAAACTTTTGATTCATTAATAGCCAATGGCATTCCAATCTTAGGAGAGATGATATGGAATTTTGCGGATTTTAAAACACCACAAGGTAAACAAATTTAAAAAAAAACCTTGTTATCATACTAGTCACTAAGCCTTATTTTTTTCGTTATTAGAGTATATAAGACCGGGGTTATGTGTAAAAGGATTATTTACCAGAGAACGACAACCGAAGATGGCTGCATACGTGGTCAAAGAACGTTATAATGCATTCAAAAGCAACTCTCCATCTCAGAATCAATCTCTAAATTATTATTGTGTGTAAATGTTTTATAAAAAAAGTACGTAGATAATTATGTAACGAATTCGATAGTATATTATGATTTATGTCGCATATTTATTTTCTCTAAAATATTTAAGATGTACGTTTTTATTAGATAAGCTATTGTTAATGCGTAGGTGGTTGTAGGATGTATACAACTAATTATTCTGTATTTAAAACACAAATAAATAGTAGCTCATATATTTCTGTAGTTAGTTTTAAGTTCCTAAACATAAGTTTGGAGCACCTTATATCCCCGCTGAGTTCGTCTGTCCGTCCTTCCGATACTTACCAGTACATAGTTACGATTGTAGATAAATACTATTGATAAATATATTAATTTTTAAACGTGTAATATGGAAGTATAAAGTATAGTGCCTATACTGCAGTATAGTCAACAGTTGAATAAAAATACGTTTAGAAACCGATACCGCTAGCAGAGTAAGCTTTCCTAACTTGTTTATACAACACTACTATATAGTAAAAGTTTTTATTATTGATGTATAAACAAATTAAGAAACTAATTCCGTAATAAATATGCGTTTTGATACGTAGTAACTATGTCTTTAATCGGAATTCATTTTAGTTCCTACTAACTAAACAATAGTTTTATTTTAAAGATATTATTCTTACGTACATTGATGTCATCAGAAACAATATTTTTGAAAACATAAATAGGATTGTTATTCGTATAATTTTTTTTCTTTTTTAATGATAATATACATTTATTAAAATACCAATCGGATTTAAAATAGCAATTGATATATAATTCGAACGTAGTTAAAATTATTCTCTCTAGATTTTCCTGATATCTCCAAGAACGATTTGAAATTTTCACAAAATTGAATAAGTAGTTTTTGAGTACCCATATAAGCAACAAGCAATATAGTACCCATATAAGCTACATTCAACTCATATTTGTTGTAAGATATAATTTCTTAATTCGAAATCATACAAGCGAAGATTTAATGCATGCTTTTACCTCATCTACCGAATATCCAATGACAATAAATACTATTTATTCTTACTACTATTATAGTATTATAATCTGTAAGCTGAAGCCAATAGTAACATTGTATAAACAAACATTTCCATCTTAAATCTCAAAATCCTTTCTTAAATGTTCAATAGAAATATTAAGGGCCACTTATTGAGATAACAACTTTCATATGTATTTTAAGTTGGACCAAATCACACACATTGAGCATAATCTTATCAAAATCGGTTAAGTAGTTTTGGAGTGTATTGCACGTAAACTCGTGGTACGCGTGATTTTTATATATTAAGATAAATAATAATAGATAAAATAATAGCATAATATTAACAGAGTTTCTTATTGTTATTTCTTTATCCCCGAAATTCGAAAATCTATAACAATTTTGTGATAACTGATTAGCGTGCTTGGAAACTCATTTTCGAATATGTTAATTTCAAATAATATTTGTATAAACTAAATGATCCATAACATTTAAATTTGTTCTTACATTGAAAATCTGAAGTGCTTTATGGTAATATTAACAAAATAAAATCATGTCACTCTGTTCTATAGTAGGTTTCTTAAATACCCCGATATCTCGTCATTGAGTCAGAGAAGATCCCTGTAATAGGCGAATACAATTTGAATTAAATGATAAATTATTGCAAACGAAAAACGATTCAGAGTGGAATTTTATTGGTACCTATTTCGAAGAATATTTTATAATACATTTATATTACTATTAGTTATGCAGTATGCTGAAATTGAACTAATTTTAAACAATAACATTTCATGTGTTATAAAAAAATTATTTAAATATTAGGAGGTACCTATACCATATATTATTATTGTTATAAATCAATTATTGACTATTGATGCACCATAGTACAGTATGAATACAGGATGGTGGTATACAAGTTAGTCTAAACATTTTTTAAATATTATTGTTTGTAGAAAATAATAATATTCATGATAGCAAAAAGTTTCAAGTTCTTGTGATTTTTTTTTTTTGAATCACAACATAAATAAAATCGTTATTTCTAATTTTGTAAAAATATGAATTTAAAATGTTTATAAAAAATATGCATAGTATGGATTTTCGATATTCTTAAATTTATGCAAGAACTATACTTATGAGAAATATAGTATTACATTTTTAGGTCTTAGGTATTTATATTTAAAATGTTATGCATTTTTAATTACGAAATAATTTGCAAATAATAGTGATTTTCACGAATTTTGTCAACACTTAAACTTAAAACTGTTAATATAAAAACGGAATTTAAAATTCAGACCATGAATTTTTGATATTTCAATATTTTTATGAAAAACCTATAAAGAACCTTGAATTACATTTTAAAGCTTTATTCAAAACCAAAATTTTTACCAATTATTTCAAGTCAAAAATTTCAAATTTATTTTACTCAAATATAAAAATAGATAAAAAAAAGAGTCATGTCTAGACAATTCTAATTTAAGAATTTGTTGAAAATTTTAATATCTAAAGTAGTTATTCGTTTATAAGTTACAAAAAAAAATAAAATATTTTGTTAATAATTTATAATGTGTAAATATTTTTGTTTTTTTCCAATCATTAAGAAAAGTAAGGGAAATGTTGAAATTTTTGCTTTCGACTCTTCTAAGTACCAACTAAATTCGATTTACTTCCAAAAACCATCCTCGAAATTTAAAATTGTAGCATTTTTATTCCTCTAAGACATAACCACATACACAAAAACATAAATTTATTCACTCCTTATCTATTATTTTTTTTAAAATTATTAATAGTATTTTAAATTGTCTGTTATTACATGTTTATAAATTCCTTTTTAAAAATTAGTTTTAGTATGTTCGTTTATATTATTATAATATCCATTATCGTAAAAATCATGTGATTACTATGTGATTTATTTATTACATCAAATATACAGAGTGACCCTAAAATAATGAAGATCAGAAAAATATTTTTAGAATTAAATTTTAAAATTCCTTCTGCGTTATTGTATTATTATTTTTTTGTTTCACTGTATGAGAAACGGAAGTGCTTTAAATTGCGTTTCATTTACTTGAGTGTGAATTCCAAGACTTTTATTAGAAATTCACGCCCATGTAAAGTGTTTTAAAGATATTTTATATGCTATTTTAAATTTTAATACGTAGGCGTGCACTTAATTTTGTCTCTATATTTTTAATTTGCCAAACAGAATATGTTTTTGTTGTTTATTGATCAATTAGAACAGCTTAAGCAAACGGACATTGGATTTGTTAGGATTATATTCATTATTAAGTCTTCATTGTCCACGTTTCTTTTTGTAGTTGTCTATAGAGTACCTGCCTATTGAAAAAAACAAACAAGTTTACGGTTTTCAAGATAAGTCTTATAATTATTTTAATCTTCAATTAAATCTTAATTTATTATTATTTATAAATTATAATTAATCACTTTTATAGACAATAGACATGTTATATTTGTAAAATATTTCGATAAGTACAATCGTTAAACATATGAATATAAGATACGAACATCATCTAGGTTGGTAGAAAAATACTCGAAATCCGTCTTGCTCTCAATGCGTCATAAAATGTGATATGATAACTCAAATTAAGCGTAGAACAAGGTTTGTTTTCGAAATAATTCACACCTAAATATTTACGGAATTTTTTTTCTTTTGCGTACAATTAAAAAAAAAAACAACAACAACAACAAGCGATAGAGTTATAAAACGTCACGCCCTGTAGAGGTGTGGTGATCAAAGTATGTACTTGATTAGTAAACATGGTAAATGTCCGGTATCGCAGACGGTCGAAAAGGTGACCGTTTCGAGAAAAAGAACGCTGACTGTCCGCTGTACGGTTCAAATGCTACTAATTAGGCGTAGACCGCTATCGCCGATGTTGCGATTGGCGAGCGCGCGTGACGCTGCCGTCACCTTCTCCTCATTCTCCTCCCGCTACTCCTTCTCCTCACCATGATAATCATAATTACGCTTCGAACATCTCCACGAGTTAGCGTTCTTGCGGTGCTGCACGGGCGCAGTATGTATACGAACAGCGATAATAATAATAATTAGGCGTTAGTGTACCTACAATAATAATAACGGCCAAACACACGCGTCAAAGTCCATTTGATTGTGTCTCCGCCGCCGCCGCCGACTCGGTTCGCGTTTTTTCGATAGATTATGATTTCTACGAGGAAGAAACGTAAAAAAACGTTGGAGCGCATCGCGAGCACGTGTGGCGGTGCTCGTCGCGCGCGAGTGGTGGGAGTGTTTGCGAGGCGACGGAGCCTCCGATAAGATTAAAACAAAATGCAAGCGTCGGAGGCGGAGGCGACGGCGAGGCGAGTCGTCGTCCAACGTCTTCGTCAGAGCTTGCACGGCGTTCGCGAATTCCGCTGCCTCATGTCGGCCGACGAGCACGTGGACCAGCAACTGCAATTGCAGCTGCAGCGTGGCCAGCTGGAGTTGCAGCGAGATGCATACCGGCCACCAAAGCGGTACAGCTTGGACCCGGTGTGGACGTACCGCGCGCTTACCGTACTCGACGTGTTCCTCCATGTGTTCGTCGCGTCCACCTTCGTCATCGGGATATGGCGCGCTTCGTACCAACTGTTCGTACTCTACCACCAAGAAATGAACCCTTGGTTGGCCACCGGTGGGTCCGTTGCCGTACAATTGGTTTGTATGATTAGCAATATTTTGTTCTTCTCGTGTACTATGTATCAACAGCCTTGTAGGACCCTAGAGGGTTGACTGATGCAAGTTAGTTAAGAGTCTCTGGGTGTAGACCACCAAATATTTTCTTTTTTAAGGGTAGATACCTAACCCACGTCCTGAGTCTCTTGACTGATGACCTGCAATAAAAAAATAGTATCACTGATTTTAAATTTGGTTTAACACTTTATTCTACACGATACCAGCTATACCCTATGTATTTTTTTCGATTTCATATGCCAAGCTTTATCGTTATTATTGTTACATAGGTAATTAAATTGGTTCGCAATGGATTGATAGTATAATAGTATTTCATGTAGCTAGTCTTATGGCTAAAAGGCTAATACTCAAACGGTTAAACACGGTTTCTACTTACTAACCTATGCTGTACTGCTTATATTTACCTAGCACTTTCGACGTTGTAACATATTTGGTTGAATCTATGAGTTTGATTGACTCTCAAAAATATCAACCACAGTAATTCATATGTTATTTTATAATTATTATAATAAACTTTACTTTTTGATTTGAAAATAAGCCGTCGTTCAATGTAACTACCTATGTTGAGTATTCCGTTCTATAGGCTAACATTTTTTAACAAAATGCTTTACTCATTCGTAAAACTATTGGTTGTTTACAAAATGCAACCTATAATATATTTATTTATTACTTGGTTACTTGGTTACTATTTTTTATCGGTAGTCGAATTAAAGATATTTATACATACAATGTGCCGAAGGCTACCTGTATATTATTTAAGCTCCTATAATATTAAACAACCGTTAATTCATTGACTACATAAGTAGGTAATAATTTTTGGTTTCAATATTTTAATAATATTAATAGAATTTTTTTTTTTTAGTTGCTATCAATATTGAGCGATCCCTTAGTAAAGTATTTCAAAAGAAGAAACCATTCAAAAATTGCATTTTGGGTGATTTCTAGAGTATATATATACGCAAGATTCGTGATTGGCATGATTATGTATGTATACCAGGAATGGTTGCTTGAGGTAACATTAAATCATGTACATATAGCTGTAAAACCTAGCATTGTTCTTACAATTGCCATTGGTATATTATGCTCAGTTCGCATGTTGGCCACAATCATGGGGCCACCTACTTGTGGCCTCGAATTTGATCCTAAACCTGAAGAAATATTTCAATTTGAAAGAATGTTCTGGCCCGAGGTAAGAAACATTTAAATTTAATATTTTAATATTTTAATTCATAATCCAGCAGTCATTACTATCAAGTAATACAATATTATGTAATGCTACCATAACATGTTTTCTATAAGTTGTATATTAGCTTAATATTTTCTTTCTTCATTTAAAATAAAATTCTTGAAAAAAAATAATAGGTAGAAAAATAATCCCTATAAATATTAGATTGGTTAAATAAACCGTTATATTTCTTATCATAAAACAAATATAAACATATTGAGAACAATAATTTTAGAGTGGTATTAGTAAACATAATACCTATTTTCTGGCTTTCAAAAGTTTAAACAACATAACAATTTGGGGATTTGACTAAATCTTCATTCTACAGTAAAGGGATTTGATCAACGAATATTATCACCTTAATGATATCCGACCTTTGACATTGAAAAAATATAATACTTGAAAAATAATTATATGAAGCACGATATACTATTATAATATATCTGTAGGTAGATACCTACTAAGAGTAATTTAAACATTGTATTTCATATTATTTGTATATAAATTATTATTGCATTTAATTAGTATATTCTAATGCAATTTTAATTCTTAGGTACACATTATTTATTTACATTTCTAGATCCTTGTAGTAAATACAAGGCTATTACTCTGAGAAATGATGATGTTTTATTGTACAAACAGTCATCAATTTTTGTATTTATTTTATTAATCGTCAATAATTACCTATACTAATTATAATTTTGTAGTTCTGTATTAAAGTATTATGATATTAATATTATTTTAGCTGTTCTATTTCTTCTTTATCAGATAATTATTAAGGCAATTAAACATCAAATAAATAAATATGTTATAGTTCCTTAGATATTATGTAGGTTACGAGAAGATTAAAAAAAAATTAGGAATACTTATATATACCTACGCAGTATATGTTCGCACACACTTAAATTTATAATTATTTATTCAATATATACAAATGGTCAAAATCAGTTTGCTTTTATTTTTTAAATATGGTGTGTATTATTATACAAATGTATTTAAGTAATAATAAATTTATTACCTACATCAATATCTTTTAACTAGATATTTATACAAAATAAATTTATCAATCGTCTTATTTTTCTCAAATACCTAAATAATATATATTATGGCATAATGAAATCATATTTTTCATGAAATTGAAGTTGTTTTATGAGATATGAACAGTTTTCAGAACCATGAAATTTTCACTGAAATATTATATTGTGTACATACATTTATTCAATAAGTGACATTAAGTGACAACCTCTTCGTGTAACGTGTATAAAACTTAAAACATATTTTAAAAAGGGTTTTTTTTTATCATTGCACGTTATACCATAGATATGTATGATAACTTGTGAGTAAATGAGTTATAGAGGCGTCAGAAAGAATTTTCTAAAATTCTCATTTCTAACTATAGATCCGTGATTGTTGTAATTGTTAAAAGAGTTCAAATTAGAAACACTCAAACATAGCTATAATGACTGAAAGTACTATAACATTATGTTAAAATAACCGTAGTTTAGAGAAACACACTTAAAATTATACATTAATATGAACAATATTGAATTCTAAATAATTATTACAACAAATTGAAAACAAATTATGTGTTTGTGAGACTAATAGTGTAAATGAGACGCATATATCTCAAATAGTAGAGCAGAGACATGGTTGCACCATGAAGTACAAACACCAAAAAAAGTGAGAAAAATGTTATTGTGGTTTGAGGTCTAAATTTTTTTTAAATCGTATCATGTCTATAAAATGATTATATAAATATTAGGTTAAAATGTAAGTACCTATCAAATGTTAAATTAATATTGATTTTTTTCAAAACCAATTTTATGTTAATATATACTCATTTTCTATAAGTTTTGTTCCACTCCAAACGCACAAGTACAAAATCTAGTTTGCTTTGTCAAAAAAACCCTCCAATGTTAAATATTGAACCAATTTTCAAAAATATTGTCAAAATATAAATTTGAAATTTGTGTAAACAAAATTATTATGCATTTATATTTATTAGATTTTTAGATTTATGGGAGAGAACTTTGTATTACATTTCCAAGACTAACTAAATAAAAATTGAAATTGTATACATTTTTAACTACCTCCAAAATAATTTATAAGAATTCTTAATTTCGACAAATTTTGTCAACATTTGAACTTCAAAAACTTCTAGTAAAAATTGTGCTAATGTATTTTTGAAGTTTTTAATTATGAAAGAATAACTTATGAGGAACATTGAATTCAATTTACAATAGTCTTAAGCTATAAAAACTAAAAATACTGTGAAGTTTTTACTCACAAGCAACCATTTTATCATAAATAAATTGAAAAATAAAACTGAAAAGTCAAACATTTACTAACGTTTATAGGACTTAAGAGCCAAAATATTTTGAAAAAATTTATAATTTCTAGAAAATTCTAAAACCTATGTATATTTGGTGAGAATTCGAGTTACTAGAGTGATTCATTTAAATTTAATTACTCTTCTGTGCATAAGACGTTATGTGGGTCACTGTATTGTATTTATATACACCATTGGTGGTTTCAATAAAGATACCATAGGTAGTTAAAAAACAAATATACATCATTACTATATTTTTAAATTTTAAAAAAATTAGTTAAAATCGTTGTTCTCAGTTTAATTATCTAATTTTGTAAAAATTTGAACTTATATTATCTATGAAAAAAAATATTTTTATATCATTTTTTTATTCTCTGGTTACACAATTAAATATTTTTGAAATACCTCGTTTTACATTTTCACACATAAGATGTAAAAATAGAACATTTCATAGATTTTTAACTTCAAAATAATACTTACTCATTTTGTGATTTTGATGAATTTTGTCAAAATTTGATCTTTAAATTCATAACTTTTATGAACTGCTCTTTAACAACTAATGAAGAACCTTGAGTTACATTTTCAAACTTTTTGACAATATGTAGAAAAAAATTAATCAAAATTTAAAATATCGGTAAACAGTTTAAAAATAGTCAAAATATTTCAAAATTGTATGGTGTATAGAAAATGTTCAGGATGTATGGTTATTCACTTATGAATTTGACCCAAAATAAAAGTAAAAATATCCGTTTTATTTCAATTTTTTTTTTGTTTACCAGAAGCTTTTGAAAGATACTAAGAATTGTCAAAAGTTAGTAAAGTTTAAAATCGAATCATTATTTTGACTAACTACTTATTATGAGATAACTTGTCACGCAAAAACACACAAAAAAAAACATCATTGTAAAATCAATATTTTTATCGCTCAACTTAGATTATAAAATTATGTTTACAATCGTGCAATTATATTATTATGTAAAGAAAATAATAATATAAACATTTGTTAAGAATTGCATGTATATAAGGTAATTTATTTTTGAGTTACCTACTCTAAAAATCGGTTTTATTAAAAACTGGTTTTTTCACAAATATATTTTTCCCAATTTTTATTTTTTTTATTATCCTGAGCACTTTTATACCTACTATAAATTACTTTTTACCTACTAAAGTTCTAACTAGATTCAACGTTCCACCAGAAAACACCCTCAAAGCATTTTTACACCTCCAAAATGTGATGTTATACATCCAAAAAAAAAAACTTCCTAAAACTAAAATTTCAGTGACCATTTCATAAAATAGTATCTATTTAATGTAATTTTTTGTTGTTTAAATATCTTAAAAAATAAAACGATTTAACTAAGTGATATACGATATATTTTTGTAATGGTGATTGATTTCAATGTGAGACCCTCTTAAAGATGAACGATAATATTGATTAATTATATTACTATAATAGTAATATTAGTTATTCTTAATTAGAATAACTTATAAATTGTTAAATACATAAAAATAAATTTAATACACCAACCCATACAAGTTTTCTTTCTTTTTTTTTTCTATAAATAAATGATCCTTAACCCTTACAAAAAAATATAAAATATAATAAATTCAAGATAAAAAACATAAGAATATGAATACATTTCGATGAAATTATATATTTCATAAAAAAACTTCACAATTTACAAAATGTAATCCAAACCTTATTATAACTCAATGTTATTAAAATGTTTGTTTATTACATTTTGAATTTTATTTCAAGGTTAATATCGTAAGATATTCAAAATTGTAAAAAATAATTATTTACAATAATTTTTAGGAGAATAACATTCGATAAGAAAAGCTCTTTGCTTGGAATAGTTTTTTCCATATAAAACTGTATCTGTAAAAATTATCGAAGTTAGATCTAGTAACCAATCCCCCAGTAATAATAGTACATATGTATTTATTTTTTTTCATTTTATATACCAAAGTAATTTTAATTTTGTTTATAGGCGTACGTGAACGCTATTATTGTTAATTTAATTAAATTAGTTTTTTTATTGGGTGTATATACATTTTATGAACTTGTCTAAGTTCTAGAAGGTATGGACTAATAAGTACGAAAATGAGTTCAAAGTTATTTAAAGTTAATAAAAAATTATTATTTCAAAGGTTATATTTAGTGAAAAATAAAATAAAATAATACCGCATCAATTAAATAAAGACAGAGTATGAACAAAGTGTGCAAAATGATGTTATTATACGTACCTAATATAGTTTGAACACTATTAAAAAATATTTTATCAATTTAATAATTCATCTAAATAAGATTTATTTTATTATGAAAAAAGTTCACATTTTTGTAACTATCTATTCTATTTATATTTCAATTATGATTTATAGAATTTTTTTTAAATTAAATATATTAATAATAAGTCATAATAGGGCTTTTTCATACATTTAATGAACGAAGAAAACATTGGTTTAAATGTTAAAAAAAATTTAATCAAACAAAACTTGAAAGATTTTTAACTCATATTCGTAATTAACATTCATAACTTACCTATAACTTAAAATAATCAATAATTAGTTATACACTTAAACGATTTATTCATTTCTGACTACGGATGTAACGACTAAATTAAAAAATTGAAAAAATTATAGTTTGTTACATTAAATTTAAGAAGATGCGTCGTTGTTGGCGAGAGGGAGGGTCGGGAGCAGAACACTCCTATTTTTTTTAAATTGCCAGGTATAAAATGAAAATACCGATATGTTAAATCTGATATTGAGTCAGTTCATCTAAAGAGTGCTGTTTTTGGATTCAACGGAGTTCTTTTTCTGCTGTTGCATTAGGTATAGAAGTCATAAAATAATAATAGCTGTGTGCATAGGTTATGTAGGGTATGCGATGGCATACCCTGTGGGCGGGAAGCAGATATATTTTTTTGGATGGCATAATACGAACAAAGTCCCAAAATGATACTATTTAGAAAGAAAAAATAACAAAATGTATAGGTATGAGTGTATGATCTATGTTTACGTGACGATAATTAAGAAGTTATATACTTGTCAGTAAATGTATCTGTATAAAAATATGTTTTTATGATTAAACATAAAACAAGTTGAAAAATGTATTATTTTCTATGACAATAAGAGCATTGATAATAAAAATGGTTGTCAATTTATCATTAATATTTTCTAAGCAATAGGATGAGCATTTATATTTATATTTTTTTGAGGATCACATGTTATCAACCACCCAGGCAACCCAAGTCTGGGCATTTGGGCTCGTGTAAGGTAAAACATAGTGTCGTAGGTATATGTTCAAATTGCACAATGTTTTCGTGTGTACAAATTGAAACCAAAGGACATGAACTAAAAGTTTTAATTGTCAAATCGAAATACTAAAAAACCACAATAACTTATAATTTATAATTTATCATCAAAATATCAAAATGAATAATATAGTCTGAACATTTCTTTCCTACTTGTTAAATCTCATCCGCTAGGTATACTATATTAACTATATAGAACATATTGTGGTAGGTAATGATTTTACAATGGCCTGCAAACATTTTGGCACCAACGATTAAAAAACTGAAATGACTCGTCTGATTTAGGCTATGCCGTCAGATACCCGTAAATTCGTCACATATTTTTTCGGACATCTACAACATATGGTCAACAATGTTGAATCTCAACAAAAAAAATGCATACAGACTAGTACTATCTTTCACGATATAGTATTGATAACCTTTAATGTTTCATTGTGATACACTTATACACATCAAATAATGGAATAATGTAATAATCTAAGACATAGTGGCATAATCATAAAAATATGTAGAGGCATCAATATTATATAAACTAATTTTAGTGTTATGACTATCTAACTAACTAATTAGAGAAAATTCGCTATGACTCAAACTATAAGTTAATAATTACTATCCACGTATAACAATTCACTATCAGTTAATACTTTATTTCCTCCTTTTAGATAATTTAGTGAATGCAAAAAATATCCAACGTAATATTTAAACATCTTGTATTAAGAAATAATATAGTTTAGGTATATGTAATAATTACCTATGTATATATATACATACAATGATAATAATATCTATGTATTAGTGCTTTCATAATCCAATTATTTTATTATTATTCATTATCAACTTATCAAATTAATAAAGAGTTATAAGAAATAATAATTTTAATTCTGTGAATTAAGTTTCACAACATTTGTTTATATTGTTAAGCAATACTTAAATGTATACCTAATGCAGGTGTGCACCTTCTTGAATGAAACCAATACACGGAAGTATCGGTTTAGCAAAATCATACGTTTAAACCAAACAATATACATTTTTAAGGTCATGTATATGTTTATATATTATATATTATTTGCATTTAATCTCATACGAAACAGACACTTTCTGAATTCAGTCTTCTCACATCGTTTCTGCCACTTTTAGATGCACCTTTGAAGTAATTTTCGGAAGTTCCTCATAGTTGTTTCGTCTTATTGTGTTTTATTTCATCCATAACTTGAAAATGTGAGACCTTAAAATCTTTCCGACTGCTAGACTGGAGAGGAGCGACTCTTGAATTTCAGGACTTCAGTCTTTAGACTTTTTTCATGCATTTCGTGAACAAAGAAGAACATCGATTCAAAAGTATTATTTTCTTTGTTAACTGTTGGGTAAATAATATGATTTGTCTTTTTGCAGCATATGCGTTACCTACAAATAGGTATTTTTGTTATCTGTGTCAAAACTTTTTGATTAGACCTTGCATAACAAAAATCATTATTTGCAACATGGATATTTAAAAAAATAACTATTACATTCAATTTTAAACAACTTAGTTTCTATATTACATTACAATTTCAATAAAAAATATTTAAAAACTATTTGTAGACATTGATATAGGTACTTTAAATAATAACACATATCATATATATATATAGATTTATACAATACACACATTAGGTACACAGTTGTTTGGTATAAAAGTTTTAAGCCATTTCATTAGCACTATTTAAACGTTTCGTTATTTTTTTCTGAGCTAGCAAAATGTTGACCCATCTAAAAATCGGTATTTTTATAATCTCCTATATATTAAACGTGATTCATAAAACAAAATACTTTAAAAGTTACAAGTATTCAAGTAGGTATCACGCATAAACACAAAATTATTGTAAAATTGACAGATCTTTACCTCTTATTGCGGTTCAACTGAAATAATTCTAAATCACCGATGACAGCAGGATGGCGCGAACCATAAGAAACAACGGATACACGTATTATACCTACAGAGACAATAATAATAATAATAACAATTGTCCCTGTGAATGAATAATGGATATACCTATATATATATATTATTAACCGAACGTCGGCGACGGCGACACAGCATAAATGATGTCCCAGACAAAAGCGTTTCGCACTTGTCGTCAGTGGGGAGGGCAGTACAATGGGCCACCGTCTAATGTTATGAGTGTATTTTTTTATTTATTTATTTTTTTATCGGTCGATTGAGATAAAGCCGCAAGTAGCAAAATTGTTCCATCCGCCCGCGGCAGTAGTATAGTGTGCAACCATGTCAGCGTCAGTTAACAGCGCGCGCGCGCCGCTTTGTGTCCTCTGACCGTCTCCTCAATCGCCACCACGTGTTACAACGATCACGACGACCACATCGCATCCTCCCGCGGCACACTCTACGGCGATGACTGCATGGCCGACGACGACTGACCGGCCGATCGGCTGCTGCTGCTGCTTCTATCCGACCTGCTAAAAACGGACTGTGGTAAACATACCGAGTGATCGCTCGGCGTAGCTATCGTCCTGCCGCTCACCCCGAGGAGACCGAAGTGACATCGTCGTGACACCTTCGACACCTTTGACAGCCGCGATGACGTCCATGCGACGTGAGCTCAGCAACGGGCCTGCCGCTCTGGTGGCCATCGACGCCGCACTGTCCACGGCAGTGATCACCCCCGTAGTAGTCACATACTGGAGGATAACTTGGAAGCTGATGGACATATATATACTACCCGGGCACCAGGCTTTGAGCATCATCGCGTCCTTGGGCATCGGGTTCATCGGCTTGTTTATATTTACGTTATTCCAGCACCGGTTCATGGACTATCTGAAGCCCAGGAAGCACACGGTCATGTACTACGTGATGTCCAGAAGTTACACGGCTGCGTTCGCGTACGCTTGCATCAACTCGTGGCGCGGTATCTGGAGCATTATGGACGTGGTGACGGGCACCCATCCGCCCGCGGTCGCCGCATCCGTGTTCATCGGCATAGGCAGCTTGGCCTCCATGAAGACCCTGCGCAACATCATTGCTCCCCCAATAGCTATACTAACCGACAACTACGACGGATATTTTGAGGTGCCCACGCTGTTTCGCATGGGAGTTCGAGTGAGATTCATAATACATTTGTACATCATCGCCGAGTCACATTATTTGCATCACAATATGATATAATGCTGTGGTATTCCCCCTACTCGTGGTTTCTTATAAGACACAATTGCATACTACTGTTACAGTAGTTTTTTTCTTATCTGGGAGTAAAACAATTAAGCCACCCTAAAAGCACCCAAAAAGTTTCAAATCACGCGAGAAAGTAAAAATCTGTAAAGCCCTAAAAGTTCAACGAAATCTCATAAACGATTTTTTTAAGTTAAAAATCAGAACGCATAAAAACGAAATAACTTTTGAAATTCATAAACGATAACCCAAATTGTTTCTTTGATAGTATATTTTTATACGCCTATACTTTAATATTGAAAATTAATTTTAGATATTTCAAGATTCTGGTGAGTGAATTGAGGAATGAATTAATTTTACAATGATGTTTTACTTTATAAACACTAAAGGCTGAACTACCGAAGGAATGCTCTGAAAGTTTTCAATCCAAATTTAAGGCAGAAAAGCCTTTAAAAAGCCTCAATGTTTTTTAAAATTTTATTTTTGCCAATTTAAAATTATGCATTGTTTATAAGACCTAAAACGCACGATTTTTGTCTAAATATTAGGTATATTTAGTATTTTATAGCTTTACAGAGACAATAATAATTTAGAATTCCGAAGATTATTTTCTGTAGTATTATATACATTTTTTATAAAATAAACTTATTTAAATTATACTGTTACCTATCGCATTATACATAAGCTTATAGGAAATTATAAAATGTTTGTATAATTATTGTGTTTAATACATAAAATTGAATGATATTTTTGAATAAACCACCTGAAACGTAATTCAATTAAGGCATAACATCAATTGTATGCTCGGAGACTATAATGGTGATGCCATTGGCTTTAAATCATTTGTCCAATTTTTGGTTAGATTCAGTACGATTTGAGTGTTAACTATATTTTTGGTGAATCGAAGACATTTTGAAAGGCTGATCATTTTGAACGTATCTCTGTCTAAAAATTAAAGTTGGGTAACATTTTTTTTCAAATAGTCGAATTTTTAATGTTTGATTCTAAGTGGAGTGATTCATGTGGGTTTAATTTTAATTTTTTGTGTATGTATACATACACGATAAGTAGTCAAAATAATGCTTTGATTTTATATTTTGAGGGTGGTTTTTGATGGTAAATTAGATTTAGTTGGTACTTTTAAAATGTCAAATATAAAAAATTCCAGTCATTTTCAAAAACGTTTGAAAAAAACAAGAAAAATTTAAGAAAATTTTTCCTCAAAAATCAGTTTTTTACAAAATTGGTGTAACTCTAGAAAGAAATAACCATAGATGCTTTAAATTTTCACCAAATGTTTATTATAGAATTCGTTACACATAATAACATTTTCAAAAATATTTTGACTCTTATAGATCTATTTAGATATTTGAACTTTTTGATTTTTTTCTTTAAATGTTAAAAAAAAAATCTTAGTTCGGTCAAAATGTTTGGAAACGTAATACAAGTTTTTCTTCCTTCAACAAAATAAAAGTTGACAAAAAAATTCACATTAATATTTTAGGATAGTTTGAAGTTCAAATTTTTACGACATTGAATATTTGCGAGTACAACGCGTAAAATAACGATTTCTCATCAAACAATTCACGTATTTATTTTGTTGTAGTTCAAAAACGATGGACTATACACTTAAAATTTTAACTAAAGATTTATAAAGGCATTATGCATTTAAGAAATTTTGACTCGTTCTGAGCTATTTATAAATATTTAAAATTTTTAATTATTTATTGTTTTGAATATTTTAATAATTCTTTTTTGCTAGGTCAACAAGCATAACACATTAATACGACGTCTCTCGTAAATTTTACTTTAGCAACTAAAAATTATTAAAGATATATAATTTTTTTTATGAGCATTATTCAAATTTAAATTTTGAAAAAATTATCAAACTCCCGACAATTTTCAATTCACTTTTAAGCTTAAACATATAAAAAGTTCGATTTTATAATTGAAGTTGAAATTGTTGAAATTATATAACAATTTTTCTCATAGTTACTAGTCCATATACTGTAGATGACCC
The DNA here is from genome assembly GCF_001856785.1 of Myzus persicae. Classification (NCBI taxonomy): domain Eukaryota; kingdom Metazoa; phylum Arthropoda; class Insecta; order Hemiptera; family Aphididae; genus Myzus; species Myzus persicae. The sequence continues at coordinate 34,222 of NW_019103893.1, forward strand.
CCCAAAAAATGGTTATTTTTTATAGACATTTTAGTAAAATTAAATATTTAAACTAAGAATAATGATCTTAGTTATTTTGTTGTAATTTAAAAATGGGTAGGTACTTGACATTTTTAATATGTAAAAGTATGTAAAAGTTTTCAGGTATTTTACTAGGTACGTAAAAATATAATTATATTTTGTACGCACAATGACATTTTTAAGTGCAATGGTCTCGTCAAAAATCAATTCAACCTACTGTATTCCTAATAATTAATACTTAAATAAATTATTTTAAAAGCAACTATTTCATAAAATATACTTTTTGCGACATAGGCTGACAGATAGTTTTTCGTATGCAATGATTTATCATCGAATTCAAATTTAACACATCTATTTCAGTGACACACTCGACAGCTACTGTACAACATAGTGGTAGGTACCACTTGACTCACCGTCATAAAGTCTTGGTATTTACTATATTTTTTTATTTTTTGTCTTAAAGCATTTAATGTTTGACTGTACCAAGTTACAAAAACAGTTAAGTAAATTATAAATACAATTTAGTTTGAATACATTGGGTTACACAATTTATTTGTTAAATACTGCGATGCTATGCCATTAAATTTGTATCGGAAAAGTACAAATAATATTTATAAATATTCATTAGATATTACACTATACACTTCACATATAACATTCTTAATTATTATTTTTTTTACTTAAATCATACCACCTCAAGATTAACACTTTTTATAAGTATTTAAAACAACCAATGACCACTGCATTGTTTATAGAACAATCATAAACTTGTAATTTTAACATGGAATGACTAAACATGTATGATTAAATAAAATAACTTACCTAAGGGCCATAACTAATAATATATATACAATATTTATACATTATTTATACATTATTAATTTAAAAATATATACCATTTAACGATTAAGCTGTGTGTAAAAAAATAATTGCCGCGAAGTATTTAAAGGTCGTTGGGTACGTAATACGACATTCATATAAGAGTGTATGAATCCCTCATTCTATTAAAAGTCTTTATTGTATGTTAGTTAGGTAGGTATATGTATTAGAATATAGATCCTATCATTTATCATCCGTTTGCGGAAAGCGAAATTATTTATCTTGATCCAGTTCAAAACCGATTCCATAGTGTCATTGTCATCTTAGAAAACACTAATGGTCTTATTATAATAATTTAACATGGTCAATCGTCGTAGATTATTAAGGCCAACTGAATAAAAATTTGTATTTTTTTTTTTATAAATGTCTCAACTTGAATATTTAACACTTCTACTTCTGAATAGAAGAATTTTCAAGTACAGTCTCCTCTACTATCTCGGTAATCGGGCTACGTGACAATTCGGCCCGTCCAGTATTCCAGTCGCATTTTATTTTTCAAAATAATGTCCAAATACCTATAAAATCGATCAATTCTATCAATTCCAACACACCGATTAGATATTTTATCATGAAAAATTCCAAAACAATACGTCTATGTCGGACAAAAATACAAAAAAAATTATGATAATTTTTAATTTCAACCATTTTTGTAAAGCATATAATTTTTTAAAGAAATAATAGTAATAAGTAGATATGCATTTAAAATGTAGATGTCAATTAATACACAATTTATTTTTTATTTATAAGCTACAATAATCCGACTACGAACCAATTCCACAGATTGGTACATGTTGGATTACCGAGACTCTACTGTTGTTAGTTATAAGTTAATAAGTAGCTGCATTATTGGTAACTTCAGCTTACTTTATGTTTTTAATTAATACGAGTTTTCGATTCTTAAGAAAATATTTTAAACTATCTTAATAAATTACTAAACTAAAATAGTGTTTGTTGTTCATATACAAAATAAAATGAACAAGATCTTTTTCTGTGGCCACTTTACAACCAACTTAAAATTGTAATAATTATTAGAAAGATCAACATGACAATATATAATAAAACTTTAAATAGAATATTGTATTAGTTTTTGTCTTATGGTAATTTTAAAAATCCGATTAAAGTAGTTTTTGTTATTGTCTACAGTGAAGTCACCTCAATTCATTTGAACTAAAATCCATAAGATCTATAGAATAGTCAAATATTTGTCATATTGATCACTCATTTGTGTGTTGGACAAGTACATTTATTTTATTATGTATGTTTATTTCGTATTACAGGATGGCACTGGATCATGGCTGTATGTATTGGATAGCTTTTTCAGCGTTTGTATTATTGGCTCATTGGTAGTCATCGTTTGGCGTGGTGTTTGGAGTCTAATGGACGATTATTTATACCCCGAAGATTTTCACACATCTGCAATTCTATCATTGGTATGTATACATTTTCAATATTTATTTTATAAACGAAAAAACTTTAAAATTATTTCAACGAAATCATGTTAATATAGTTTTGTTATAAAAAGTATAAATATTGTTTCGGTCCTTCAACATTTGGCTGCTATTAGAACCTATATAAATTATTTGTTATAATCTCCTTAACTGATTGTCAACTATAAAACATTATAAACGATAGTCTCTAATTGAAACAAATATATGGGTTGTTTTGACGGTTTATTCCGTTTGTTGATAAGTTTGTTATCAGCTTGACTATCTGTTTAGATTAATATTTATTCTCATCAAAAATATGAGAAACAATATAATAAACAATATTAACTAATATGAGAAAGCAACAGAACAAAGATGATTTACATCTATGATGATACCCGATTGAAAACGGTTCATTTTTTTTTTTAACAACCCGATTGAGCACAGAAAAGATATTGTCATTTCATGCGACGTTGTCAATTTTTGGCGGTCCATCTACAACCAGGCCCAGACATGTACTCGGCTTAAGAAATACTTTTTTTATTATGAGTATTAACGAGTATCATACATATCCCCCGTTTGTAAGATTCGTATTTATTATCCATACAATTTACATATACCTAATCTATTTTCGTGATTTTTGAGATAATCTACTTTGCTGTCGTGTCAAATCGATTTTTTTTTATTCTTTAGAGGAGTTATTTAAACATAACTATCGGTCGTACTTGCACTTATCATGTACGGCGTGTCAGTGTACCTGTAGATACTCAACGTTTCGGACATTGTTGAGCAATATACATGAAAACCAACGGTATATTGAAAAGTACAAAATTTGATGTTTTTTCTAAAATATTCTTTTCAACTTGTAATAATTTATTTCAATGAATAATAAATAAATAATTACGGCGAAGTTACACTTATGAGCGTTCAGTGTCGTGTCACATTTTGTTATCTTTTTGGATTCCTATTGTTTGATTGCATCTGACTAAATCGGATTGCGAACAATTTTAACTGTGCTCAATCGGGTTGCAGCCAATTTATACGGATTAATAGATTATTAAAGGTCATAGGTATTGCATATATTGCTAGTTGCAAACTTAGATTAAGTCAAGCCTACCTGGGTTAAATATGTGTTTCAAATAATCGAAAATGTAAATCGAAGAAGAAGAACGCAAAGAACTTAAATTGCTAAATGCCTGCAGAAAACAATATTTGCTTAATGAAAAAACTACAATAATTTATTTTAACGTTTGTTAATTGGTCTTTTCCGTATTATGATTGACTGTAATCGTAGTTAGTGTTTTATTAAATGTTCTCGAGCCACACACGTTTATCTTTCATCTTAACTTAGCTATATTACAACCATAGATGATTTAAAAATAAATAGAATCATATTATGTAGCGTTGTACTGTTGTGTAGTATTAAACCATTCAACATTATATAATAATATAATAGCACGTAACAACAATTGCTCTATCAAACGTATTACATACCTATATATCAGCATAAATTCAATACTTCAATTGCATAGAAAACATATTTGACTCAAATATAAGTAGGTATGCGCTACTGTCTACTCGACACGGCATTTTTATATACCAATAACAGTAAGAGATTAAATGAAAATTATAAAATTAATGATGTATTGATTATAAAGGTACATTAAGTAATTAAATAATTCAAAACTTATAACAATTATAAATGTTTGAAAAAATATTACATCATGATTTGTTATCTTTGACCTTTGTTGGCATTACTCATGTGACAGTGGTATATCAGAAAAACATTAAGGAAGTTTAATTTAAAAATGCTGATATTAGAGCTATATAATACATATTATTTTAATGACTATTATGCAAATATGAAATAAAACAAAGTAATTAAATTTACTGTCCTTAAAAATAGTTTATAAGACATTCAAATATCTGTCAAACAATCTCTTTTTTAAAGTTAAATATTAATTGAATTTTTTTTTTACACGATCTGATATCTTTATGAGAAAATTACAATCAGCGCTTGGCGATGTATTATGAATGTAGGACCCTTACAAGTTCACTGAATTTAAGAAAACTCTCATTGTGAGAACTTTCACATGAGTTATTATTTATTAAATTGTATTTTTTTACCTATACAATGATAAGATCACTAAAAAATCTCGTTTTAAACAGTTTATTTTGGTTGCCATGTAACATGCAAGAATATTTTGGTATATAAGGTCGACGATTGCCGATTATTTTGTTTACATATTGTTTCTGAACAATATTAAAGCCTTTAAAATACTTAAATGCCAAATTAATACAGAACAAATAACCCTATTTTATTTTCATTATTTTAGTAGATACTTAAATACTTTATCACATATCAGTGATTTATACAAGTGATCAGGGTCATTAATTTATTTATTATTTTATACTTTTTATATAATAACTAAAGCTGTATTGTCAGTGTTAAAATTAAACTTCCTAACTCTTTGTATCGTTTTCCATTTTGCTTCAGTTGAAGTATACCTTAATACAATATAAAATCAATTACAATAATTAATCTTACTATTTTCCGCTTCTTAATTCTGGAAATATTTTTAATATAAACAAACTGGAGACCGGTTCAACGAATCTTTAGAAGCCGATGTAAAATATGTATATGGTTGTATTAAATTTTAATAACATGTGCATGCATTGGTTTCAAAAATAATTACGCGACTATAATATTAAATATCGGATTTTTTACCGGACTTTCAGGTAGAATACCTTTTCGAGTGTACCTATTGTTATTGAGTATAATAAGTCGCAATTTAATGTATGCTTAGAAATTATCTATACCTAAGGGACATTTTTTTTTTATAGATCGCATGTTTAGGTAGGTATATAAAATATTGATTAATAACGAAAAATAAAGTAAGGTTATAAATACTTAAGATATAGAAGATAACCCATATAATATACTGTGGTATTTATATTTATTTATTTTATGTATTATTTAAACTTAAATAGAATAATAAAAATAAATTATTATTAAATAGATCAAATAAATAAATCACTTGGATGTATTAATATATCTATAATAAATCATTAATAATCATTTTGGTCAAAATAGAAAACGAATTAAATTTGTATTCTATTCAAAATAAAATTATATCATCTTTTTTAAACCGTTTCCGGTGTCGGATACTGAGAATTATACGTGTATAATCGTTGACTGGCGACTCCTAATAGTTATATCCTAATATTTCTAATTTGCCAACCGCTAATTCGCTGACCGATCTACTGCCCAACAAAAAACTATTATACATAATATTTCAGTATAGAGGTTATATAAATTATATTATTTAAGAAATTTGTAAACATTAATAAAATAAAAATAAATTTTATAAATAGTATGTCATTTTATGTATATACAATGATATATAATATATTCTATCGATATATCGATGTACTAATCAATCAATGGCATATGTCATATTTTATTGCTTTGGATTTTAATCTGAAAAAAATTAATTATTTTATAATGTTTTACATATCCTTTAAATGTACTTGAAGTCTCCCTTCATGTTTTAATTAATGTTATTGTCACCTGTTGGCGGATTGTGAATACTGTTAAAAGTTATAACTTGTGTATTTTTCAATGAACTGGGACGTCGGCGAAGTGGGTATAAGCCGGGTTTTGAATCCATGAATGTCCTCCATTAATGGATGTGTTTAACTTAAATTTGATGATAAATTATGATGTATGAAAAAATGATTCTGAGTGATGGAAATCGACTATTTGAACTTAATAAACGCTTTCCGAAAAAAAATTGGTATGCATTTTTGATACTTGAACAAAGTTCAGTAGGTATCAAAAACGTCGAAAAAACCATTATTATTAATATATTTATGGATTTTAAGACGACCTATCTAAAATATATTTACTATACATATAAATACATAATATAACATATCCAAAGGGGGGAAAGCCTCTTAGCCCCCCCCCCCCCCACTAAACAGACATGAACATTTCGATAATTTAAAACCCTGCTGAAGTAGGTACTACTTGTACCACTATACCACATGTACTACTTCATGTATTTACTTGAATTCCTTTTAATTACTTTCAGGTTTATCTTTGATTAAATTTATAAATTACGGAATTATCATATTAAAAGTATCATAATATTATGTACTGCAACCATTGCCCATTATAGTCAACTAATCATCGTCTGATCGTAATTTTACTAATTGTATTATTTATATTTGTAGGTTATAGGGTATAGTGTAGTACTACTTGCTTTTGCATTACAACCAGCTATAAAAAAATTGGTTAACAAAGTTAACGGTTTGAAACGAATACTGTTTGTGGATGTATACTTACTATTCTCATTTTTTGGTGCTGTAAACGTGTGGAGAGGAGTATGGACTATGCTGGATGTTCACTTTATACCAGGTTAGATATTGAATGAACATACTACATAATATATAATTTATATAAATACATACTATAAGTATATATGGGATCATATAAATTTAAAAAAAAAAAAATATGAAAAGTTGTATATATTTTCAAGAGCCAAAAATGCTAAATAATATTTTAATAATATGTTCTCAAAATTGTATGCATATATAATTCTAAAATTTTTAGTCTTTACAACCATTAATTTCTAAATAATAAATCAAATATCATGTCATAAATATAAAATAAGGTTAAAAGTTAAATATAATAGCATTGATCCAAAAAGTTAAAAAAAATAGTAAAATAGAAATTTGTTTTACATACTAAAGATAAATAAACACTATTTTCACACACAAATTATTTTAAATGATTGATAAATAAAAAATATGAGAGAAAAATAGCTATATGTGTTAATTCAAAACCAGGAAAATTGCTCTGCTGTAAAGCAGAGTTTGAGTGTGTCTCATCATTGAGTAGGTCAATGTAATGGATATTATATTATTATTATTTATAAGATAAACCATTATATCATAACTAATACTATTGCAAACCATTAACTTATAAGACAATACCGCCGTAAGTATAATAATGAGTAAGTCAACAGTATAAATAGCTAAAAATTTGTCAAAATATATTGAAAGTTTCATGAAGTACAGAAAAAAATGATTCACGTTATGATAAAATGTTTCAAGTCTCAATAACTAATATTTTTTGAAGTATATTAAAATTGACTACAATTGTAAAAGGAAAAATGGTTATTTATTGTTTAAATTTTCGATTAGATCAAAACTTGAAATTCAAGTCTACACAAAAAATATTGCAAACTATGTATTATTGATGCTTATTCATTACTATAATCACAATTTATGAGGAGCTTTGATAAAAAATGTTTAGGATATTTGACTAATAAACAAAGTTTCTATCTGCATAAATAAATAGAAAAATTACCTAATACAATTTGACAGTACATAATTATTATCTCAAGAAAACAAAAATATTTTGAAAATGATATCACGTCCAGGATATCCTAACATAAGTTTTTATTACAATTTTAAGAATCTATGGTTATTCATTTTTGAATACAATAAAAAAATTTGAGTTAACTTACGGTAATAATCCTGTTTTGTGTGATAGGGTCAGCTACGCACTAAATATTGATAAATATGAACTAATTTTATTCCACCACTTGATCAACTTCGTTTACAGATTTAACGGTATGTCCTTTACCACGTAGGTACTACTTGAGACCCAAGGGCTAGGTATATTATCATTATCCCTGACTACCGTCCATCATTCCATTTACACATGCGTGGTTCCTGTAGCTAATAGAACAATATATTTGAATTCTGATGCTAAGGTAACCATTCTACATTAGCCGATTTTAAACATAATAATCGTGTACAAAATAATCCATGTTTGTGAAGTTAGCGATGCACTTGTAACAGAATTCAACAAAATCTCACAAATTTTTTGGTCATTGGTGGGAGTGTGTTGACATTTTTTGGATAACACTTTTTTTTTAGCTTTTTTAAAGATTGCGACGAAAGAGATTCACTCTAGCAACAAACCTCCTCAAAATTCATTTTAACATGTTGAATTTATTGGAACGGTTATCTTTTTATTCAATTTATTCAAAATGCGACCCTAAGTTTGCACTCCTTCCCAAAAAAATCGAAAAGTGTTTAAGAAAGTGCACTTAGGATTTTTTATTTTATATGAAAGTTAGGGAGATGTACAATTTGTAAGAAATACTGAATATAAAATTGAAAAAAGTGGGTGAATTAATGAGAATTCATTGAATAATATTAAATAAAGTTATTAGTTAGTCAAAAACTAAAATAATGTATTAATCTGGTGGGCCATTCTGTAGATGGGGTGATTGTGACAATAGGAAGCAGGATGGGATGTAGTATAAAAAAAGTGAGTGGTTTCTTGTGGCATAGACTGGGACATAGAATGCGATTGATGGGGGGAGGTTAGTAGTGTCAACTACGCAGCTAAAAGAGGAAAAAATAAAAGTGAAGGCCATAACACAGAAGCTTTCCAAAATTTAAGACGTAAAAGAAGAGACGCTTATAGATACAAATTCGTAAATGCTCTAGTTATAATACCTAAGCCTCAACAATAAAACAAATACAAGACTCATAGATTTTACAAAATAGATTTAAAAACAAAAATTTAGCCTAATGCTGAAGTAGTTTTTTATCCGTATGATGTATCATTTAATTAAAATTTAACACATCCATTACAGTGACCTAGGTACTCAATGACGAGGTACACTCTACATCTACGTAGATTTAGTATTTATAGTACCTACCTAAAGTATATTATGTCAGTGTGACTTCTTCGATTATTTTAGAATTAAAAGATTAAAAGGACTATAATATGCTATACCTGTATCTGTTGTCTTTGTCTTACAAACGCATAACATAGGTAATATACTTCCATCATAAATAAATTGTTTTAATTAGTTTCTATCATACATATCTATGGTTTTTATTACTAGTCATAATCACGGACGTGTTAATAATTGACTTGATTATAAAATGTAAGGCTAAAAACATTATCTATGTCCTCTAGGCGAATTTCGATGCTTAAAAAAATAAATGAGAATTTGTAAGTTTTAATATTTTATATATTTATAACTATTTTATTAATATAAGTTATAACTAGGATAAAGTGAAGATATCTTCTCCACATCGTGGTTATAACTGTCAAACAATTAAAATATTAAAACATCTCCTTGATAACAGTAAATTTTCTTCACTTTAAATTCGATGATGTGTAAATCCTTTGAAATGTTAAATCTAAAAAACTTGATGAACACTGATCACGTCATACAGTTGTATACACAAATGAATAACTTCTAAATAAAAAAAAATATATATATAATAATTTATATTTTTTTCACTGTTTGATTTTATAAGAACCTATAATCAACTTTTCAGATGCTCCTATCACCAGTTATTGGGTATCGCATATTGCATGTTTTGCCTTTCTAGTCTTATTGAACTCCTCCAACTCCATATTAGTCCGTGGTGTTTACATAGATGCCGAAGAAGACGGTACACAATGTGTCGATTTTCCGTGTTATTACGTACGACTCTTAGTTCAGGTAAGGAACAAATTAATAATATTAATTTATTTATCACAATATAATATGTGTTTAAGTATTTTTTTTCTCTTAAAATACAAAAAAAAATAAGCTACTAATTTATACTATGAAGTATAACTAACAATAATAGAATATTGATAATCTCGCACCCCGATCCATAAAATATCAATCATCACAATAAACGCATTAATTATTAAATTATACATTTACAATACACATATTTAGGGGAGATTGTGAACTCAGAATTTTTTTTCCGGTAAAAACTAAAAATGTTTGAAGTGTAAAATCGGCCCGGATAAAAAAATATGCCCATATCTTCTCATACCTAATAATAATTTATACATATAAAGAACCATTTAGCATTACCCAAAGGCCAATACGAGGAGACGATCCCATTATCCTCCAACAATTATTTTGTTTAATTTTGATTTTCATAAAATTAAAAAATTAAAAAGTATGAAAATCCGTTATAACAGCATTAAGTAATATAATAATAATGTACCTAAATGTGTAAAATTTATTTTTTATAGTAGAAGTCATTTCGGCGTATTAATTTACTGAAATTTCTTAATTTTTATACTTTTCAAGCGTGATTTCTGCTTTTCCATCGTGTCATGTTTACTATATTTTATCAAAAAATTATAGGACAGAGTTTGCAATCGAGTTTTTTTACTACCAGAAATTTCCTAGCCGAGCTTAAAAGAAAAAAAGTAATAGCGGGCCCAATTTACATCCGTCATTTAAGTTATACTAATGACCAATTGCACTCCCTCAGTTTTTATTTTTATTTTTTAAGAAGACAATGGGCCACTTGTCCTTGTTGAATGTGTTTGTTTACAATTTGTAATAAAATATATTATGTTAAGTATGATTTGTATAAAAGGTTATTTGAAGAAAATCAGAAATTTTTTTTTTTAATTGTTCAATTAAACAAACAATTATAGAAGGAACTTGTCTCCTTGGATTTATATTGCATTACTAAAAGTTAATTTTTAAGTAAAATCATTTATATAGAACATTATTAGGCCAAAAAAACTAAAATTCAACTTATGTCTTAATTAATTGTTTTTTCCTCTATTTTAGAAGAGAAAACGCAAAAAACAAATACGTGACAACGAAAAAGGTAAAGAAATGACGCAAATTAAAATTGGAAAAGAAGAGAAAACAGAGGATACAACCGAGAAAATGTTACTTACAAGTGAAAATGGTGACATAACCATGTTAAATAAAGTAGAAGAAACATCAAACAACAGAAGTAAAATTGTTTGACATGACAATAACCAACATTAAGGTTTGTACTTTTGGATCTTAGAAGGTATCGTTTTCAAAACACACCGAATCCTTTGTGTTCGTTCAAATTAAAATATTTTTTTATATTGACATAATAATTATTATTTATAATCATGTACATACATTTAGCTCGTTCCATTTTTATTGTTTTTTTTTTAGTTGTGAAATGTCAAAGATTATTTAGATATCGTGTGAACCAATGTTTTAATATTATATTTTATATCGACATTGAACTATACTTTTTGTAAATAGTACAATATTACATTATAATAGTAGTTGATAATTTAATAAAATGTATTGAATTTACAGATGTTATTAGATTGTTAAATGTGTAACCTCATTATTTTTTTATAAATTCAGATGTTCATAGGTATATACAATTGTTTAGTTTTGAGATTATAAAAATATGAATTATCGAGTAAATTAGCTAATTTACTCGAAGATATACCTATTTAAAGTATATATTGTATTTCATTATAATATGTTATACAAAAATGTGTAATATTATTTACGCAGATGTATTAATATTTTTTTTAATTTTATGTTATTTATTCGTTTTATATAGAATCTATTACAATTAAAAAAAATTTTAATTCTAATAATATGCGTTTATATATTTATACTAAATTTTTATTTTTTATTTAGTCCTAAATCAACAATTAGCCTGAAGAGTTAGCGATTAAAGTGGCGCAAACGATTAGCAAATTTGAATAAACTAAATAATAAGGCCTCAGTTGTCAAAAAAACGAAATAAAGAATTGAATAATAAGTGTATAATTGTTTGCTTATGAAGGAAAAAAATGTTGGTCATTGAAAGAATTATCAGAAGGGACAAAAGGTGTACGAGTTGAATAGGTAATGGTTAGGGTTAGAATGTTTATGACCTTAAAAACTCTAAAATGGCATGCAAATATGTCCAAACAATAGTATGTCATTGAAACAAATAAATATGATACTATAAAATGCATTAAAAGAATTGAATTGTTCATTATTCTTTAAAAATATATTACACCATACGTAAATGTTTTTAAATCTGAAAAATAAGAATATTGTCCACAGATGCACAGTATTAAATGTATAAAAAAAATGTTAAACCCTAGGCGCAAATAGTCGAGGCTCCAATGATGCTAACCTTCTCAAACATTAAATTAATTTTTTTAAGCTTATTCAATACTATCGTTATAGCAGTATAGTACTGCTGTTTCTTATATTTTTAGTTTTTAATAATATTATTTAAGAATATTTTTTTTTTATGCTCTTTGAAATTCGAAAAATTACTTAATATATAAAAACAATTTTTTTAAAAAAAAGGCAAGGTTTAATTTTGATAACTACTTATACGTCATACCAAATATATATATAATTTAACCAACAAAATATGCATGGCTAAAAGAAAAATATCCAAAAGTCATTTACATCCCAAATTCCTAACCCTGTTAAACGTTACACAATAATTAATGAATTCCACTAGGTACCTACGTTAATATTATTTTTTCAGTTTCTATATAACCTATTGACTATTGCATTGAGTATAAATACTAATAGGTTTTAAAATCAATGGCTACGTGGGCACTTAATCATTTATTTTGTATCTTAATATTTATAATAAAAAAAAAAAAGTAAATGGATAACTCTGATTACATTATACGAAGTATGAGTGATACGTACAATCTATACATATTTATTTATAAACGCGATTCCGTTCAAATTAAATATATCAATAAATCAGATAGACTTCAGAATAATCATAAATAGGTATTAAAAACAAATATATAGATTATAGGTCGCTATTTTAAATGTATTACAAGCTAAGTAGGTACCTATTTACATTGTGGTATATATTACGCTTTATTGATATTGCAGTCAAGTACCTAAACATTGAACATCCTAACTAAAATCATTACAACATGCTATTCTATATTTTTGTCTATCAGAACCAAAAAATATAAAAATGTAATACTATCATTTCTAATTAAATATAGATACGTAGACCAATCCATGAAAAAGTAGATAGTAATCTGTTTACACGAAAAACATAGTAGGTGCTTTCTGCTTATACTCATTAAACGACATACTTATTTGTACACGACATGATGTATAATACTATGTAGGTAATAGGTATACTATATAGTATTTGATGAACACTGCACTTGGGTAAATGTTGAACTATTAAGTATACAATATGCCATACCTATTAAAAATGTAAAATAAAAAGTAAGGAATTTTGGTCAAGTATCAACATTTCATATGATATGTACAATAAAATTTGTATTTATAATACTGCAGGAACCCGGTGTTGAACTTTCCGTGATTTTAACTCAGATTTTTTTTTTTTATTTCAAATATAATGGTTTAAAATAATTTGTAAGAAAAATCATGAAATTGTCTAATTTTTGAAGACTTATTATAAAGTTTGAGATTAAAACATTGAAAAACGGAGTTCAATGCAGCCTGTAAAATATTACACTCAAAAAAATTATCAAATTCGGTTGATTGTACAGGACAGAATCATTATTCCCGAAGAGTGTATCATTTGTGTACAAAATTACATTGACACCAGGCGCCTTAATTAAAATGCAAAATATTCAAATCAATTTTTGTTTTATAAAAAAATTGTGCTTTGTCGATTTCATTTTGATTCAGTAAAATACATATGTATACTAATACATATTATAATAAATGCATTTTTTTTAATATAAATAAATTCTATTAAATCTTCGACATCCGGAGTATAAAAATAATGCATATTTCAATCTTACTTTGTGCGACTTTTATTTAAATAGGAAATAAAATAAATATAGGATGTTGCATAAATTATACTTCCAGCCAGTCTGTTCCTCAACGTCCGTTTAGATGTTTTTAACGCTCGGGAAGGTCCCACATACATGTCAAAAGGGACAATTAAAGAACAATAGCAACGTATAAATAAATTTGCGCTCTAACAAATTAGTTTTGTGCCATTCATCAATGAATGATATCGTGGTAAGCACGTTACTTAGGACCTAAAAGGCTAGAAGCCCGTTCTATCATCATATAAAGTTCTTAAAAATACTGTGTACTAAAAAAAACCGTAAAAACAAAATCAAATAATGTTTTATAAAAAAGCAGGTAAACAATTCGGTCGGCGATTCACCTCAGATGTATTATAGGTACAATTACGAAGTATCTATATACAATATACATAGTACATGCGCACAGAAATTATATACGATTGTGATCAAACATCGAAGAACTATTTTTTGAGCAATGAAAACCCTATTGCGTTTTTAAAATAAGCTATAGTGACATAATCGTAGTTTTAAGGGGGAAACAAAGTAGGTAACCGCTCCGCTGTACGCCTGTACGGTAGGTGTCAACTAATGTCTGTGTTAAAATTGAATTCAATGATGAACAATTGCACACGCAAAATGATCCAGGACGAAGGTCTATCAGCCAATATAAAATATCTTGGTGTGCGCGACGGCAGCAGATTCGACATGATATGCCACTGGACATTGAAGAATTATGGGCCACAGTCAATTTTACCTCCGCCAAATTATGTTTACACACAAATCGTATACAATGTACAACGTGTACGTCATTATAAGTACGAAAACTGTTTTTATACATTTTTTAGGAAATGTGTAGAAAGGTTCTTATTGAAACTCGGGATTTTTATGGCCCACCATAGCAGCATAGCAGCGCCACTCCTCCGAAATGATAGAAAAAATGAATTTGCTTGACATATTTCAAATAAACGTACACCAACAGCCCTATTTTTTTTCGTTATTGGAAAATAGGCTGGATTAATTTCAAGCTTCTCCTGAAACTATAAATAAACTAGAATAAATCAAAAGAATCAAACGGATAAACTGGTTTTGGTATCGTCAACTTAAATTTAAAAAGCTTTCAATTCATGCATATCTTTGCTGCGAGATTGTTCATTTTCAAAAAAAACTTCAAATGAAGTTATTCTTCATATACGCGTGCTTGCACACACACAAGGTTTTTTTTTGTGTAACTCAAAAACTAATAACCATAGATAGGAAGTTATACTTTAAATTTTTACCAGATGATTATATAACCATTTTCCACAAGTCATGATTTTTCAAAGTATTTGAATTCTTTTTGAACTTTTTATAACCGTGATAAATTAAATTTAATAAAAATAATTTACTTTCATAAAAAAATTTGTTTTGATATTTGATATTTTGGCAGTTCTGACGAAGACGACAAATACGGTGGGACATATCCACGGAAAAGTTCTGACAGTACTTATTAGGTACTTTTACTTAAATATTTAATAGTTTTAAAATAATTTTTTTAGTTTCGAGTGAGAAATATTGTTTTATACGTATTAGACATAAGTATAATTTATACAACAATACATATAATATATAATATCTTTTAAATAACGTTTCATATTTTCAAATACTTAATATAATCAATATAATTTTGACTTCTCTTTAATATCTTACATTATAATATAGTCTACAATCTACATAAATATAGCCATACATGAAAACACATCTTTTAAATAAGTGTTAATACCTACATGAAATAATATCCACTGATGAAATCCATAAAGAAACCCAATAATTATAATATACGTTCGAAAATTCAAAAAATACAAAAAATAACT
Organism: Myzus persicae; assembly: GCF_001856785.1. NCBI lineage: Eukaryota > Metazoa > Arthropoda > Insecta > Hemiptera > Aphididae > Myzus > Myzus persicae. The sequence goes on from NW_019103893.1 coordinate 49,998, forward strand.
AACAGTACAATAATTACAAGAGCGCGTAAAATGCAATCTAACCCCCACACACTAACTATTGGTTTATTCATTTTAATATGTAAAATCAAAAAATAATAATTTATGGCTTAACGAAATATAAGTGTTATTAAAGTTTTAAAATATAACAGGCAAACAATGTAAGAACTTGCAGCTCGGACAGTCTTTGGCAAGATAATGAAAACAATGTTTTTGTATATTTTCTTGTGCTGTCACGGACTCATCACTCATTGTCCATGGTACCTACTGATTTCTTAGCACTCCCACCCACTGAACTCCATCTGATGTGTACCAGCGCGTCGTAATCCTTCGTTAAACTTAAGGACGTATTTAATAGAACTAATACGAAAATAATTTTTTTTAATATTAATATAAGAAGTGTACACTTACTAACTACGCTAACTACAATAATTTACCAAATTATTCTTAATATTACTAAAACTAATTACATGGATTACACATTTACACGTCTTACAAATGGGGTTCTGTCTGGTCGTCTTCGTATATACCTATACCCTATATACTGACCTGAGGCTTCTATAAGTCCAACCGCGGGATTCAGTTGATTCCAACTCGTCCGGTCAAGTCGTCAAGTACATCAATGTAAGTACATACATAGGTATATCTAATTACGAAATATATGTTGATACAACTGTATGCAATGTGTACTCACTGCAACAGTGAACAACTTGAAGTTTTGTCAAAACAGTTATTGCAGAGTAGGTACAGGATTAAATCTTAAATTTTACAGATATAACTCATATAAGACAGGTTATTTGGACGGATATAAATAAATTATGGAAATAATATGATACAATAAAAAGCTTATTATAATATGATTGTCAACGCATTGTATCTAAGATAAATCATGGATTGGTGTACGTTGACGAATAACTATGAAAGTAGCCACCTACCTACGCCTATTATTTATCACCAATATTGTTTTAATATAAATATCAAAATACCTATATTGTATTTATAATGTAGTACCTATTATCAACACGCTCATTACTTTTCAAAGCGTATCTCGATTTTCCAATTTTCAACAAAACGTTCACAATTCAACAACAAGTTATTTTACCTGGGTAGTTATAGGTAAAATGAGATAAATACCTACTTAGTTTAGTGGGTATATCTATACTTAAAACAACATGGGAAGTAAATCTGCTCATTCTGCTCTGATTTTGACGTTGAGTGAACGCCGCCATTGAGTAGGTCACTATATATACTTAATGGATGTGCTAAATTTGAATACAACGATAGACCATTGCATAATTTGAAAAACAATTCTGTGTGGAAAAAACGGTCAGTAGAAACTTATATTTTATAGTATATTTACACACCTAACTATTTATTACATATTACTTATTTACTATTAGTAAGTACCCTTCTATAAAGGTAGGTTGAATTAAATTGTGCTAAAAACATCAAATGTATCATACACTTTCGGTACCCAAAGTTAATAATTTTTAAATTAGGTAATATCTACGTAGGTACCTGTACCGCGAGCAGAACGGCTCATGGTATAAATAGCTTAAAATCAATCTAAATTTTAATAAAATGTCATTGTATATATCAAATAATATTTCAGAATTTTTATGAAGGGAGAAAGGAATTCAGCATCCCGGACAGCTTGTATCTACATAAGCAATTGGTCCACTATCAAAAACTAAAAACTTAAAAAAATTGGGAATTTAACTTAAATTAATAAAAAAAAAAAATGTTAACACAATGTAAATATACATGTAGAGCTAATAACCTATGTAGTTGACGGTTCATAAAATAAAAAAATATTCTATGTACTCGAGAAAATTTCAATTGTTCCAAAAGTCAACGCATAATATTTTTTCTCAAGCGTACACCGAAAGTTTAGTTTTCGATGACGGTCGAAGAGTTGGAAAGCGACCTTTTTCCGTCCGGCGGGCGGTAACATGGGAATCCCTATTGTGCCGCCGGGAGGTAAAATGGAAATTCTCAAAAGTGCTGAGCGTAGGTATATCCAATGCACAACCAGACACTGAAATCTATACGACGGTCCTCAAAATACATACACATTTGTCTACACCTTATATTCATATTGTAACCTCCTCGAATGACGAGTTAACATTTTTCCTTCATGAAATCGTTTCCGTAGAATAGGTAGTCCGGTTGTTGCATAAATGGTAGATCCCTGCATTACCTTTGCAGTGATCGAAGAACGTAGAGGCGTGACGAAAAATGGTATATATGTGTGGATCGTGTGGGAAGGTAATTTTAGTCTAGGGCGAAACCTACCATAAAAATGTGAAAAATACATTTAATCAAAACTTTTTTTTAGTCCCCGTAAGAAAAATGTATGAAAAACCGTACATACCTAGTTGTGTTACTTGTAGATATTAGGTAATTTGTTCAACCTTATTAACTATATTATAGGTAGGTAGTCAAATCAAAAAAATACTATACATTTTTTTTGTATGTCAAACATATTTAACAACAAACAAATTTACAAATTTCAACGATGATATTTTGATACGTTAAGTCTAAAAGGATTATAAAAAAATTGCAACTTTTTATCATTGATTCATTTTTAAACAACTGTTAGAACAACCTCAGGGCTAAGAGGAATGTTGTATTAAATATTCAAGCATTTTCCAGACTTTCAAACAGAAATTGTATCTTCAGTTAATAGAAAAACAATTATAACATTCTAAAATATTTTGAAAATTGTAGTATAATTATGTGGTGGACATTTAAAGACACTACATAGTAAACGGTTTTAATTTTTTAATTATAACAAAATAACAAATTTGATTTTATTGACTATCTTTAGGCATATTACTACTGGTTTTATTGGTTTTATTATTTTCCCGATAATTTTGAAAAGTACAGCAGGGAATATTCTACTTTTGACCTCGTATCAACTAGATCCAATTTGCTACCACAAACCACCCTACTTAAAGATCTAAGACTTTTTTACTATATAAAAAGTTTACACAAACATAAAATCATCATTTTAAACAAATAAAATCGAAAACAAAATTTGAATAATGTTAAAACAACTATTGTTACATTAGTATTAATTAGTTTAATGTTTCAATAATAAACCGGAAACCTGTTATTAATTTAGCTATAATCATCAAAAAACTAGCTATTATAACATGTTTTAGTTAGTTTATCGAAAATATTTGGCACCGAAAGTAAAAATCGTTTCGAAAACAATTGTTTGAGAAATTGTCAATGAATTAACGATTTAATTTAGGTTTACTACTTTGATTGTTTGATTTAATGCCAAGAATATGTTTCAAGTAAATCCTTAAGTCTATTTTAATTTTATGAATTATAAAAAATCGAAATATTGGTAAAATATTTATGTGTAATAGTGTAGGTACCTAGCGTTATTTCATTGTTGCAGTAGGATCATATTATGACACATATACTGACATACCTACCTATGTTATTTATTAACAAGTTCCTTTTCCACATCACATAACTAATTTGGCTTTTGTTTTGTAATTTAAATTGATTTATAAATCCCTCTCTTAAAATCAAAAAATATTTGGTAAGTGTGAATCTCAATGTCTATACTTCACACACCCATTTATCAAGCATATTATATTAATTAAACAAGTGTTAACCATGTCAAGTGGATCTGGAAAAAAAGACACAGATACGTTTATGTACTATTGTGTAATATTATTTAACCCCTAGCTTGCGGAATAATTCTAGTTCCGCATTACGTAGGTATATATTATAAGTTATATCTGTGTATGTATCTACTACTAAGTAGTAAATGTGTACAACATTCTTAGGCACCAAATTTAAGAGTATTGAGAAATTTTCTAGAGCTCAAGGTGAGTTGAAATTGACATGGTAAACATCTGTGTTGCTTAATATAGAACACTTATCTAAAATAGAAATGGTAAGAGAAAATATATCGAGAAAATGTTTGACAGAGACTTAGTTCGTGTTTTGGCATGCACCATGGCACTTCTAGAGTCAGGTCATTCATACGTCTCGGTCGAGTTTGAAGTATTCGGAAAAGTACAAGGTAAATTGTTCTTCTCATACTTTTTACAATTAATTCGCACAATATATAGTAAACGCACAATTTACACTTTACAAACGCTAGATACACAAACATGATTATAATATATTTTAAAAATCATTTGTTTTGAATTATTTCGACTTATTAAAAGTAGGAGTTTAATAAAAATTATTAAGTGCGATCAGACAAATAGGTAGTTAATTCAATACATTTAAATTGGTAAAAAAAAATTGGCTATTTATAAATTTAATAATAATCTCACAAATATAACATTTTTCGAGTATATTATTTTATTAATCACTGAATGTGTAACTTGATCATTAGAAATGAACAGTTTAGTGTAAATATAAATATAATATTTTTAAATTGTATTATTAGTTTACACTTTTTATGCCTACTCATTGGATATACAATATAAATGTTGTAACTTGTTAAAAGAGTATACATTTAGGTAATTATTAAAACTTATCATTAAGGAGATACCTAATAATATTCATAATATGATACATTATTAATTAACACAATTATAGCACATCTCATAAGTAGGTATCTAAATTGATTAAAGTTTATGTTAAATTATTTTAATTCCCAAATTTCCACCACCAGCAAAACTGTGCATATTTCATTCAAATAATATTTAATCCACATTAAAGCAACTGTAACTAATACTAAATACAAATTCAATGATTTGCTTCATCTATTTTCATTTGGCCTATACCTACTTAACTGGATATTGGTTCAAAAGTACAAGATCTACTGTCGCCTGTCGGGGATCTTTTTGTCCACATTCCTGAATTTGTCAATCACGTAATTTTGTAGTCTTGTTTATAATTTTTATTTTATATAGACACCTACTTATACTCTTTTGATTATACATGCATACTATTAAAATTTAAAGCTGAAAACAATTGTTATGTTTCTATAATGTTTTTGTTATTTTTTGGAAACTATTATTTGGGGAGAAAAATTGTACTGGGGGATTAGATGATAATAGTACCTTTACTTTAGTATTTTAGAAACTTAAATTCAAAAAATTCCAATGTATTTCTAAAAAAATTGGGAGAAAAAAACTAAATTGTATGCTAAAGTAAAAATATATTTTATTGATTTAAATCATTTAATCATGTTTTTATATGGATATCGGTGCACTATTATGATGTTATTTTAATGGAATTAATATGGAATATTCAAAATTAGGTTATAGTTAAGTATTTACTGTGAAATTGTAGAGAAAATGTGAAGCAAATAAGCTGCTTTTTATCAACAGTTTAAAATAAAATTCCTTTGCTCAATATAATGGTTTTTTGATTGCTGTGATAAACTGATAAATAAAGTAAAATTGCTTTAAAACCATAACCGAACTTTTCAAAAGCACTTCACAATAAGTTATAAAAAAGAACAAGATCCCGAAAACACAAAATTATGTCAGTTCCTATTAAACAATTTAAAAAAAAAATAATTAAACAAACAAAAGTTATTTTCATTTATGCATTGGAATTTTAAGAAATTGTCTACAAAATGTATTAAGAACAACAATTTTGAGAAATAATATAATTAGGTCCTATCTACTGAAATAAACTTGAAACTGATAATGAATAAAAGAAACTAGAGACCAGAGTCTAGAACAATATAAAAGAAAAAATAATTAATTATACTCATTATATTCTTGAGCTTATAAATAAACGTTATTACTATAAAATTAACTGACTGAAAGTCTGCAAAAAATAAAAAATAAAACAACAATGTTTATTAGTTGGCACATAGTTTTTTCATATATATAGGTACTATTGCCAAATATCATTAGTGTAAGTATGCATATTAAATATTTTAACTAACGTTTAGAAAACTAAAATGATTAACATTTGGGTGAAATTGATACTTTTATATCATTTCAATTTAATTAATCTAATCAAAATAATTAGGAAAACTTTCTAAATAATAGAAAAATACTATAAGTGTTATTTTATATAAACTATATTCTATTTTTAATCAAACTTATCTATATAAATAAAAATTAAATGCTTATCGTTAGTAATTGCATAATTTGAGAATGGCTGAACCATTTTCAACAAAAGTTATGTCAATGGACTTTTTGAGACTTGGAGGGTGCTTATAGTATATTTTTCCAACCCCCATAGATAGAAAAAGGATAGTTTAAACATAGTATTTTTTCCAGTTCACGAAAAAAGAATATTTTTTTCATTTATTCAAATGGTTTTTATCGGTTACATATTACATTACAATTGTAATCAGTAGAAATATTCATTGTGTTACAAACATATTTGCAAAAAAAACAAATTTGGCATTGGCAACTGGCAACATCCTAGGTAGGACAATCTTAATAAAAATAATAATAATTACTATAAAAAATTGATATTTAATTTAAATGAAAAAATAAATTTAAAAGCAATTTAATTTTGAAGTTTCTAAGTGACTTATTATTTAATGAAGTATGTAGAATTTTAAATGATTAAAACAATATTGTACCTACTAAATATTTGATTTCAAATGCATGTTTATAATTTTATCTTTATTATTTAGGCGTTTACTTCACTAAATATTGCAGAGACAGAAGCACTGAGCTCGATATTGTTGGATGGGTAAAGAACAGTAAAAGAGGCACTATAATGGGCAAAATGCAAGGACCAAAAGCAAATGTTGAAGTAATGTAAGTTATACTGTCACGACTCTGTACAATACAAATAAAATATTTAATACTTTGACATGCATACTAACACTGGGAACACAACACACCTGCAGGACAATTCCTAAAATATTACTTTTTAAAAATTAATATTAAATAATTGTAGGTAAATTTTAACAAAGTTTAATATTATACATTCAATTCAGAATTATGAAAGGAGTTGAGAGTTAGACATCAGGTCCAAAATTTAAATTTAAATACAGTTAACATATAGTAATAAGATAATAGTGATATTAACAAGCCACTCTGCTGTATAGTAGAGTTGAGTATATCACTGAGTAGATGATCACTGTAATAGACGTGTTCAATTTGAATTCAATAATAAATCTTAGTATACAAATAAAAGGTTCTAAGCAAAAACCATGTGTCAGCCTCTATTTCTAAACATAACTATAACTAATAAATTATTTATTTAACTTGGGGGACGGAGTGGCCGAGTGGATAACGCGCCGGTTCGAACCTCAGTCACGGGCAGCACTTCTCTCCGGGCAGTCACGGTGTCTGGAGAGAGAGGCCGCCATTCCCCCAACCAGGCATCGCAGAAACCTATGGGTGCCCACTAGAAATTCTGCCAAACAAACACACACGTGTTCCATAACCCCACAGTAACCCAATAGTCCCAAAAACCCCTGGCTAATAACCACGTAGTTGATGCCATAAACAATTAATAAAAAAAAAAAAAAATATTTATTTAACAACTATTAAATACAGTGGATAAAACTTGTTTCTGAAAAAATCAGCCATAATTATGCAGTATTATTGCTATAAGATTATTAAATCAATAATACCTAATGGTATATACAGAATGATTTTTTTAATCATGATCATCCCCATTTTCTGTTTAATAATACTTTTATTCAAATTCTGATTTTTAGAATTTTCAAATATAAGCTAAAGACCATATTTTCATATTACTGATATTTATTGACTACTTAAGAAATGTTCTTTGGCAGAACAATAACTTTTATTTTTCAAATGAGAACCACCCTTCTTTTTTACTGCCAATTATTTAGCGGGTGGTCTACTAGAAAATTTTAATAAGTAGTTAGACTTTTTAATTACTGGTTTTGGGTAAATATTCATGTTTTTAGTAACTTTTTTTTAATTTTTCCTGATTATTTTGAAAAAAAAAGGATTTATTTTTATTTTGGAGCTTCTTAACTAGATCTTACTTGATAACAGAAACAACTCTGAAAAATATAAATTAGCTTCAAACCTTTTGTCAGCTAATTTGTTCAGGCTAATCATAACTAGAGAAAATTTGTGGGGTGGGTGATCAATTTTTAATTTACAGTTAAGAAACTTGCGTTGAACACGTTCAATTTCATTTCATACCACAAGAGGTGTCTGGATCCCACATAACGGCTCCATATTTCAAAATTGACCTCACAGAGGCACCTTATAAATATTTCCTAGTAATTACTAATTCAAATTAATAACAAATTAATTTATAAAACAAATATATTCACCACTCTACTCAAAATATAAAATGTTAAACACTTTTTTTTTAAAAAACTTACAAACAAAAAACTCGTAAAATAGAAAAACTAAATTTTTATTATAATTAGATAAAAAATGCTTTTATTTCTTTGCTAGTTTATGGTGCAAATAAAATATTTAAAATGTACCAAATACTTTAGGTCATACACCAGATTCTAGAATCAGTGCATGTTTTTGAAGTTTTTTTTTATGTGGCATTCCAACACACATTGAGTTAATTTTTCCAATAACATGTGTTATTATATATTTTTTAATGCATTTCAATTATAAAATTGTGATCCCACTGGCCACGGCATTGTGACAAAAATATCTCCCTTTTCTGTTCACATTAAACAACTTTGCCACATGCATGAAAAGGTTGGAGTTTTATTATAAATTATGTACCATTAGTTTTATTATGCACTTTATAATAATTTATAATGATATGTACGCTGTAGTGTGGTGATGTTTTTGCTATTCTAATATTACACAATATATATTATAGACATAATATGTTAATGGTATATTGGTATCAATGACTCTGGGTAGACTTTATAGGAGAAAATAATATGAAAGAAAACTATTAATTTTAGAAAATTTGAATTTATGCATGCCCTCAAAATAAATAATATGAAAACCCCAAATAGTTTTTAAGTAGATATATCTATTAAATCAGCAAACTTATGAAACTTATATCATTTAGAAAAGTATAAACACACAATATACTTAATATTTAATTACAGGATCGCATGGTTGTCAAATGAAGGAAGTCCCGGAAGTAAAATTGAGCGATGTGATCTAATGAACTTCGAATATTTGGCAAGGAAAGAGTTCAATGGATTTAGCATAAGATTTTAAACATCCTTAAAAAGTAATATTTTATTAACGCAGGTATTGTAAAATACAGGAAAGCTATAAAAACACTAAAATATTGGTGTAAAAAAAAGACATGCACATATTGTTAAAATTTTTATACATAATTTATTATTTTTAAAAATCGATACTAGCTCGAAAGGCAAATACATAATACATAATATTTTATAATGTAAATCAAGTTGCTTAAATATTATAATGTATTAGAAAAATGAATAAAGTAAACTATTGGTATAACAAACTATTTAAAATAATATGTAATAAGTATTGTAAATACACATCTTAAACTCTAGGAATTTTGAAAATAAAAATATTTACAAATTTTTAACTTTGCAATTTTATTATACTTTATTTATTATAGTATACTCATACACACTATATGTAATTCTAAGCAACCATTTTTTTTAGAATTATGTTCTATAAACTTGTCTTTGAAGTAAATGAACATGAATAAAACAGATAGTTAAATGTTATATATATATGTATATATAAAAAAAGACTTTTAAATTATAGAGTTTATTAATGGCAAAACAAAATTTACTATACAATATTTGTTTTCAAATAACCTCAATAAATGTTTTTACACATGTATAAAAGGTGACCCAGAATCGTTGTTTATATCTGCATCGAAAAAAAAATGTATACATTTTAAAACAGGTTTCATAATCTGATTTAAGTGTGAGAAAATATAAAACCATTTTCTTAGAATTATGTTCTTTAAATTTGTGGTTAAAGAACAAGGAGAAAACAGATAGTTAAATGATATAGTATATATATAAATATATAAAAGACATTTAAATTATAAAGTTTATTAATGGCAAAACAAAATTTACTATACAATATTTGTTTTAAAATAGTCTCAATATTTTTTTTTTACATATGTTTGGAAGGTGACCCAGAATCGTTGTTTATATCTGCATAAAAAAAAAAAAATGTATACATTTTAAAACAGGTTTCATAAATTGATATTTTAAGTGTAAGAAAATATAAATCCAGATATTCTTTAAAAATGAACAATATTCTTTTTACTTGAGATCTATTTGGTTTATATTAATGAGGAAAACTATAAACTAAAATTCACAATATTTCTACTATGTAAAAATTATGAAACGTGTTCATGTTAAATGTTTATTTTAGACTATTAAACAAGAACATTATATTATCTTAATTATAATAAATTATCAGTAACACATACAAATTCATTAAGAAAATAATAATCTATTAAAAATGAATTTTTAGATATGATATTATAATATAATGGTTAATAATTATTAATTAGTCTATATTCTATAGGTAATAATTAATAGTTGATAATCACAATATATTTAGTAAAATAACATTATATTATATAAGTTTATATCAGTAATTAATAACTTAATACTTATCATAATATGTCACATACAAAATATTGTTTACTATGAATCATTGTTAACGATAAAAATAGAGTGGATATTGAATATATCATGAATTAAACTAAAGAGGATATTTTAAAGTAATAAATGTATTACTGTGTCAGCGGTTTTATTTGAGTAGGACAGACATGTATTGGTTAAACCCTAACTTCTAAAAAAGTTCTCAAATTGGCCGCTAATTGGACTGAAGAGACCAAAATGATCCCTGTTAGATCAATATCAACTGTAATTAGTAAAGCCTTAAATAGACTAACAATGGTTGACAGTTAGTCAATTCATAAATATGTTCAATGAAATTTTCTCTTCTGCCTTTTTGAGATATTATGTTCTCACATATTGTAACTTGTAAGACATGTAATAAATCATAACCAGGGCATGGATCTTATAGCAAATACAAATTTTCTAGAATATTCCAAAAATAGCTAAATTTAAATGAATAGAAAACACATTTTTTTAAATCAGGTATCATTAAAAATATAAGAAAACACTTGTATTTATCATCTTTGTCTTACAAACTTACAACATTGATGCATACGACAGAAACGATTTTGTGGTTAGTTCAATATTAAAATGAGTTAACACCTGGTATAAAAATTAAAGCTGATAACATTATCTGTGTTGGTATATTGGTTTATTATAATATTTTAATTATTAAGTGAATTATGAGTTACGACTTATGAGCATTTCTATAATGTAATATTTTATACACTATAATACACAACAAAAAACCAAAGAATTAACACTGATAATGTTCTAAAATGTATTTATTTATAATTAAATACGGTACAAGCCCGATTACATATCTTAAATTTAAATACATGTAAGTATACTTCAAGTTTGATAATAGGTCAATTCATTCCAATATTAAAACTAATAACACATATTAGGTTCAGCAAAACACAACATTAGTGTGACAAATTAGCTATGCTGTATGTTTTTAAGCAAAGACATTAGCGGATTATTTCTCTTAAGCAGAATTGTGTATCAAAATGTCAAAACATATCCCCTGTTTCTCTACTTAATTTACCTAAGTCTTTATAAATAAATAATTGTGTTTATAGATGATAAAACATGATTCAATATTTATTCTTTATAGATTTTTGAAAAGTACTATTTTTCTGAACACAAAATATTAAGTTCACATATTTTAAAATCACAAATCAATACCACTTTGCATTATCTATAATATTGAATAGTAAAATTGTGTGCAGTAAAATGTATGTAAAAAAAATTCTAAAAAAATTTAAATATTCATAAATATTATTTAGTCAATGATAAAATAATCACCCTGTATATATCATTGACTAGTTTAATAATTCATTTTAAACAAATTAATCTTATTTTAATTACGAAGTAAATCATCAATGTAAAACTTACCACTTTTATTAGATTTTTGTTTACGGTATTTAGCAGCAGGTCCCCAAATACGAACAGTACAATCATCCGAAACTGATGCAAGCATTTGATGATAAACTGGGTTCCAACTAACACATGTAACTGCTCTTGTATGACCAGTTAATGTTGCTATTGGTAGTTCATGCTTAATATGCCACAAATATACTTTGTTATCTATAAAAAAATATTATTTTTATCATATACTGATTGTATATAATGACAGTACCAGTTACCTTCACTTCCACTAGCAATAAAATCATGATTAACACCGCCAAAACAACTATGTATAGAAAAATGGCCCTGTGTAACTCCTTGAAATTTTCTTACTAAACACTTATCTTGGAGATCCCATAAATGAACACCTTGTGAAACAACATTTAGGAGAGCAAGACGATCAGTTTTATTAACTGTGAATGACATTATAGGATGATCTTCTTGTATTCTATTTGAACATTTTAAACATGGTCCATATTAAGACAGACATTCAAAATGTATGGGCATTGCTTTACTCACAAATTTTGATCACTTAGCTCATCGAAATTGTATGAACGAATTCGTTGACGTGTGTCTGCTGCTAACACAGTTTTTCCATCAGATCGACACCAAAGACAATTTACACGAACACCTTCCCATGAATCTAATACAGAACCTTCTAAATCCTACAATTTATTTATAATTTAGTTCAAATTATTTTCAAAGCTTATATACAAGTAAGTTGATTATTTATTTATGTATAATTACACATTGATAAAATTGTCCTCGGATTCCTCCACAGACAAATTTTTGGCCATCTTTATGCCAAGAACAAGCAGTCAATGAGTCGTCTGATGAATGTGAGAGTTTTAACCTCAAAACACCAGTACTAACATTCCATACCCATAAGTCGGGACAGTCTTCTGGCCCACAAGCCATGAGAAGTTCGCCATCTGGAGACCATGAAAGGTAACTTACTCCATATGAATGGCCATCTAAAGTGATCGATTGTTCTACAGTTAATGTTTCCTGTAAAAAAATAATATATAAGTACATAATAAGCAAAAAAATTTTTTTAGTTCACACACTGGATCAACGTCATATATTATAATAGATGCATCTTTTGAGCCAGTTGCTAATTTTTTTCCATTAGGCGAGAACCGACAGAACCATACTTCATCACAATGTTCAGTCAGTATTTGGACGGTTTCACATGGAATTTGTTCTCTGCAATAAGAACAATTTCTTTTTTTTACACAACTACATAATGATAATATTATTTTAAAACACGAATTACTTACAATGAACACTTATGGTCAGTAAGTAAGGAAACAGTTTCAATGGAATCATCAAATGTTGTATTATGGAATAAACATTGATTTCTTTGCAGTTCTACTGCCTGAGTCAATAACATATGTAATCTAAAATAAGTGGAAAATGATTTAATTATATATAAAAAAATTTATAATAAAATATGTATGTATAAAGTTCATATATTTGTTCTCTATGTAATAACAGGACATTTTTTTGATTAAAAAAATTGATTTTACAAAACATATTTATAACTTATTAATCTAATCTACTAGTGATGAACTGATTAATTATCCTTAAAAAAAAAACTGTTATATCTTTATAGGTTCCCCCTCACTCTAAAATGTTTCATATTACAAAATATTAATTTTGGTATATTTATATTTACAGTAGAAATAGCGAAGTGTCATAACTCATAAGATACAATATGACAGTGTCTAATCTTATTTGAATTAGAAAATGTGATAATTAAATTAAATTTTAGAATGAATATTAAGATGGTTAAAATGTCAATACAAAATCATAATTTAATGTTGTTATTTTTTTAATTATACAACTTATTAAATATCTGCTATGTTATTTGTTTCTAATAATTCAAAAACTAAACAGAAATAGATGTCAAGTCACCAGTCTAGGTTTGTTGTGCAGCTGTGATCTGATAAGTGCGTGAGATTTGATAATAGTCAAGTTTGTATGAGATGTTTTAAACTTATTAATAGCCGTTATTATATACCACTTAGCCATTATATTTCGATTGCATTTTGAAATGTCCATAACTTTTATAATATTTAATATTTATACCTATAGAAGATTTCCATACTTAATGTTTAATGTTTATAGGTTGAACTTAATTATTATATGTTATTATGTTATTTAGGAATTCTGAAACCAAAAATGTTCATGCATTTATATTATTTTGTTAAGGCATCTCTTGGCCAATTTCTTGCTAACCTTTAAGTGAAAACTAAAATGGCCTATTAACCCCTCAATTAGTAATGAACTAATGAATAAAACAACTTGTTGTTAGGTTTTATTTGGGTAATTAGATTTATGGATAGTTAGATTATTGATAAATCTGTACATAAAAAAATGATTAAGAGTGGGAGGCCTCTAGATCAGCATAGGTATATTTCTAAGGGTAGTATAAAGAAGGTTATGTATATATAATTATGAGTAATTTCTCAATTTAGTAAGTTAACTAATTTTTATTAAAAAATTCCAAGCCTTAGAATTGTGTAAATACCTTAAAATTAGTTTAAAAAAAAAAAGTATTGTACATAACAAATTATAATAAAAACCTAATTTTAATTTCAAGTTTCAAGTCTTTACATCGAATATATTTTTTAATTGTGTCAAAATATCCATAAGTTATTGATGAAAATTTTTTATTTTTGTTTAAATATCTATCTAATTTCATCAACATTTGAACTTCACTTACAAAAAAATGTTGACTGTATATATGAAATGTTTAAATTACTATTAGAAAAAATCATGAGGAACCTAACTTAACCTCTATTAAATTTTCAAGCATTTGGTATTTGAATTGAACACTTTTCTATTAACTATGATATAGTCTAATTGTTTTTAAATTTTTACTTCAAACTTGTTCAAAAATATTACTTGAAACAATGAAACCACTTTTAAGGTTGAATATTGGAAAATATTTTGTATTCCATTACTGATTCAGACACATATTTGTTTTTTGATATCAACAACATTATAAAACCAAACACCAATACATGCCTTGCTGCTTATTGTCAACTGAAATTATGACATTGACGATGTTGTATACTATTATACTTTTAAGCCAAGAACTTGTTTATTTATTTCATGTTGTTTTCACCTCATACGTATTAATTTAAGCCATTATTTAAAAAAATTAATACAAAAAAATGCTTCCAGAATACATTTTAAGTTGGTACACACGAAACATGTCCACAGTAAATAATTAAATTGTACAATATAATATTAAAGTAAATTATTATTTACCTTTTGGGTGGGAGCATAATATGTGGGGGCAAAAATTGTTGAATCATATCCATAAGTAGAGTTCTAGATTTATGTCCTTTTCCCTCCCAATTTGCTCTTTTCATTAATTCATCTCGTCCACTACACATCATATAGCTAAAACAATAAGACCAGATAATTAAGAATACATAGTAAATAAAACAAAATAATTAATTATACAAAGAATGATTCAATAGTAACTTTAAAATAATCCAAACCTGCTAAGAATATGAACTTTGTCAATATTGTGTTGCAAAGGTGTCAACTCATTACGCAACACATGTAATGCATCCAAAACTTTACCATCTTCTAAATATTCCAAATACTTTTGTTCACATATCAAAAATTTCATGTCCTTAAAAAAAAATAGGAATATTATTAAAATGGTTAGGTTTAGACAATAATGTTTCAGTGACACTACTATGTTAACAACAGACAAATATTATTAATTGCATAGGTAATATTCATAATGATATTATAAAATAAAAGTAAATTTATAATTAAATTTATAGTGGACATCAACTTAGAAGGGTAACCAAACCTGGCATGAAGAATATTTATTAAAAAAATGTAAAAAAATTAATGAGAGTATAAAATAAATAATCTAAACAAGTTATATATAATATCATTGATTATAAACACTATAGATTGTTCAATGGCCAGTTCTTCGGTGGCGTAAAATAATTACTCTTAGTAGATGGCAAGTCGGCTAGACTACTAGTGATTATAACCATTACCAACCACGCAGTACGCACCCATGGTTTGGGTGGTTTATCTACCAGGAGTAATTATTCTATACCACCAAAAAGGCTAGTGAGCAATCTATAATATTTATAAACAATGATGATATATATAACAGTAAAACATTATTTATTGGACATTTCAAGGTTTGTAATTCTTAAGCATTTCAACATAACTTCTTCGAAATATAATTAATTTTCATTAAAAACATATAGTGAATGCATTTCAAATATAAATAATAAAAATACTTACTGAAAAATATTGGCATGAATTCCCTACCAAAGCTTGAAGTTCATTCAAATCTGCACTGACCTAAAATGTTAGTTATTTTCATTATAGACATAATAGTATTTAACAATATTAATAGTAAAATACATAAAATATTAATTACATATTTTTCATACCATTATGTATTTTAAGTAAATAAAAACAGTTTACAATTAAAGTACTTGCACTAGATAAAAATAAATGTTAATACATACTTTGTGCCATTCACCGTCCATTACATGATGGCGAAATTGAGTGGCAGCAGGATGTTCTAAACGACACCCAGATTCTTGCATTAATACTTCTGCAGTTTGACTAAAATTAAAATTTAAAAAATAGTAAATAGCACGGTAACATTTTTCAATGTTTATTTGATACATTAATTTATTATTAATTGCAATTAACTTGTATTGTACTTAAAAATAGTTGACACAACCATCTGGCCACCAGAAAAACCCTACAATCACCCAAGAAATTCAAACCGTAGTAAAACGAAGACTTGGCTCAAGAAGTGGAGAATCTAAATTAATCAAATCAAATCCTCACCTTTTTCTTTGATCACGAGATCGTCAGCGTTCATATTATAAATTAAAAATTTAGGTCTTATGGTGTACAGAATGTCAGAAACCTCAACTAAGGTACAACCTCAAGGATAAACATAAAACATGAAAAATAGCCTGAGTTGACAAATGTTATTTAATAAAATACAATTAATTACATCAAAATCTATAGTTATACCCCTACAAAAAAAAGAAGACAAGAGGAACTGATAACTGTCAATACTGAACATTGCATATATAGTATTAACCAAAATACTTATAGGACAACCAAAGCCATTGGCAGTGGAACCAGCCTCTAGGAACTCTAGAAAGGCAAACTTAACAATTGACTAACTCGGAATTATTGAGAAACAAGTATAAAAAAAAGTAGAAGTTCAGATCAAACATGTGGAAATTAAAATTTATTTTTGGACAAAGGTGTATGGCAATATCCACTATGATAATTTATACAACATAATGTACAAGTTTGCTTTCTCCAAAAAACTTAATTTACTTATAAAAAAGTGTATAAAAGAAACAAGATATTAAATTAGTGGGGACAATACTATATCAAAGAAGTTTTAAGTAATGACTGGCCTACAACAAGGTGATCCAATTTTACAGTTGTTATTTAACATTGCATCAGAAAAAGTGAAATATAGCATCCAAAGAAATAACAGCAAAGTTTAACAATGGTTAGCACGATAAACCATGCTTAATGTACTAGGATTTGCTGGCGATTTAAATGTACATAGAGAAGATAGATAAACGGTAATACCAAATACAACAACACAAAGTGAAAAATTACTGTCAAGTAATAAACTAAGTAGGAAATAAAGTCATGGAAATAGTGACATGTGAGGATGAAAATTTAACGGTTGAAAACTTTGAGTTTGAAAAACCACTTTTTATATCTAGAAGTAAAAATTACAGAGAATAATGGATTAGTGATAAATTTAATAGGCAATTACATTCATAAAAGGCAAATGCATACTATGCAGTAATCAAATATTTCAAATCAAAGATTTTCTTTAGACCTAGGGAAGAACAAAAGCATGCCTGTATAATAGTCATAGTAAGACCGAAAATAGCTTACAGTCTACAGAAGTCAAGTATGGCTCTTGACAGCACGAGTTGAACAAAAATTAAAGACGTTTGAAAATAAGATGTTAAAAACAATAATGGGTCCATTTTTTATAAAGAGTTCAATTGATGACTAAGAAGAAAAAATATAAAAATAGGGGAAATTTTGTAAGTACCTAAATTAACAAACTACGTGAAGGTACAAAGACTCTTTATTGAATGGAAGGATTATCAGAAGGAAGGAGACCCAGAGAAAAGAAAGAATGGATGGATGGAAATATGAAATAGAGATTCGAAGACTGACTGGGAGGAAAGAATCCAGAACCTTTTGATGGAGAAAATTGGAATACATTTACAGTGGCAACTAAAACTTTTACAAAGTTAAGTTAGCATATCTTAATCAGAGATCAATAGAAGATAATAATGAATTAATATAGCAATAATATAACCTAAACTAACCTAATAAAAATGACGGCTGATCAATTATTTATATTTTCAAAACTATTGTACTTTACATATTGAAATAATTTGGCTTGTCTTGCTTGGTGTATTAATTATGTTCATTTCAAACAAAGTATTATGATTTTTTAATCCATTTAATAGGTATAGTAATATTAAATATCAAGAGCTATCAACTACTAATTAATTTTACTTTAGTGGAATTCCATACACTTATTACTTATGTTTTTATTGACCATTATTCATTAATAATTATCTGTGTTTATTACATTCTAATTAATAAATGCATTATGATACACAAAGAAATACTAATATTATTAAATATTTCACTTTTTGAGTCTATAATTTTAAATAAATGGCAACTCTAAACTTAATATAAGAGTAAAAAACAAGCGTATACACATATCATATTAAAATACATATTATTCATTTCCAACAATATAATTTGTCATCGTGTTATTATTTATCCTACACATAATTATATGAAGAATTGTAAAAACTAAAAGAAAAAAATACATGAATTTCGCCATTAAGACCATTTTAGTAAAATTATTAATCAAAAACAATGTAGTAATTACCATCAACGGAAGAATCTTAAAAAATAAAATATCCATGTGTGAAAATAGCATTACAATTCAATATTATAGAATTATTATATTTTTGGAAAATTACATAATACACTAAAGATAACTACCTAATAAATATTGTCCTTTTGAGGAAATGAACAGACTATTGAACTAATGGACGGAATGTGCATTGTTTTAATATGGTAATGTTTGAATTGCTACCTATGAAATCTAAAATAGCTGTTAGTAGTTAGTACCTTCTACCGGGTCCAACATAAATGTGAACATAGAGTAACACTGATAAAATGTTCTATCGTCACTTTGTGGCAGTATCATCTTAAAAAAATAGCCACCCTAGCTCCCTCTAATTGCACCACTGTTCAAAACTTAACTGTAAATATTGAACCATCAGAGTTATATCACTAAATAAATAGGTATAAATTTGTAGGTACTAGGTACGGCAGAGTATATATTCTAAACACAGTAGGCCAGTGCCTTTTTTATCATTTGATTGTATAAGAAGGTCCATATTCGACTATTTTGTACATTGTACTATTTTATAGGAAATGAAGGTTTGGACTAAATTTAAATTGTGAACGTTCCTAGTATATTTTTAAGTTAATTTTTTAAAAGATAAATAAAAAAGGTCTCATTAGAACTTACTTGAGCCCGATAAGTTTTAAATGTTGACCTATGAGCCGAACGATCTCTTGGCTTGACCTGCCCTTGATGTTACAGCTATTACTTTGTTCCTGATCATCGCCGTTGCCAGTGGCCGAACCATTAACGGTCGAACTGGACGATGGCTGATCCACCGATCCATTGTGTTGCAAACACCCATTGGTTGGCTGCAACATGGTCTCTTCCGTATCCAAGTGCCTTTTCTTACGCGGTGGTGGAACAAGCCCACCGTCATCAGAATCGCCACTCGAGGCCAGTCTTGCTACGCGACGGCAAGATTTAAACGCTTTTCCCTCCTCTACGAAAATCTATTATTGGACTACGACACATCAAATCTAAAATAACGAATGCATCAATAAACATAATATTATATTATTATGTATTCCCGTTTCTTTTTTTATTTATTGCATTTTTACCCTCAACAGCTGTGCGAGATAAACATTAAACATACGCACACTGCAAACACATATGCGCGCGCGCAAACGTACACTCCACACACATACCCACCTTTGTTGTTTTGGATTTCTTCGTCCTTGACAAATCGTTGTATCACTATGCACTGGGGTAACTACTTGACAAGTCTGAAATGGGTGACTAAAACTCAAAATCCCTTAATGTTGTTGCACATGACTACGAAAATGCCTTTAAACTATTAATTAATATTTAATATGGTTGAACTTGGAATTTGCATCTATATCAGAATTATCATTATTAAATAATAATTCCCATTTTCTTTTGGCTTCTTTTTTTTTACACAACACAATTTTATATCAGATGACGGACAATAACAAGTCGTTGAGGAGAAAATAATATTTTATCATGATATTTATTATTTTTTTTATTCACTGATGAACGATTTACTTAACCTCAAAATGATTTCGCTGAATTCAGATTTCAGATTTTAATATTGTTATCATCCACGGGTACGTCCGTGTTATCATCGCATCCTTATTGATAACATGAATAACCAGCACACCTCGGTCATTCCATTATAGAACCATGGACTAGAACCTGGACAGAACCACAGAATAGGAGACTGAACCGCGCATCACTCCATTATTATTATTATTCGTTGGTTGGTATATGAAAACAACACGTCTTGTCTGTGATTATTTTACGCTATTATCAAATGTAATTTAATATCAATTCAATAGGTACCTTGTAAACCTATACATTTTATTTTTAGCCGATTTTAATAAAATAATATGTTAAATTAAATTATTCGTATTGAGTATTTGTGTATTTGTGCGATTGTGTTTGTCTGTCTGATGTGTGTCATATAAAACACAAATCATAATATCGTCAAATCGTTATAATATAATTGCAATTCATTCGTATCTCTTTCGGTCATTTTATTTTACTTGAACGATGTGTAATAATACCAAAGAAGAAGATATTGTTCAAAAATGGGGCTTGCCATTGAAAGAACTATATACATTGGCGCTTAAGTTTTTTAAGGGTAGGTCAAGTTTTATGTAAAAATAATATTCATTCTATAATTTTGAAGTACAATTTTTCTGTGCTTAAATTTTAATACATGACATTTTTAATAACTTAATTGGTATCAAATACAAATATTCATTCCATCTAAATAATATTTTCTGTTTATTTTAATTTTGTAGTATGATTAAATAAATTTCTTCCTAGGTGTTGAGTAACAATCTATTTTCTAAAATAGAAGTATAATATTATGTTGTCTATTATATGGAATTATTGGAGAAGTATTTAGAATCTTATGCTCTTGTTACTCATTACTTAGCTTTGTATTCGTTTAAATATATTTTTATTTTATTAGATAAGCTGGGTAATCTTTCTAATCAACTGTTAATATTTATCCTTTTGCTGAAGTTGCTTCCCTGGGCAATAAATTATTAAATTTGACTTTCTTGAATAGATCACTTAAATTAAATATATTTTGAATATATAAATAGTAACTATCATAATTAATATATTATGTACATTTTAAAATACATGTTTAAGTACAAGTATTATACTTGTTATTAACTGAAAAAAATCAAGTTTTGGGTATTTAGTTGGTATATTTTGGTTATTAATTACTTTATTATTTATTATGTGTAGAAAAAGAAGGCAAAGCCATACATTTTACTTATGATGATAAATTAAAACTTGTCGCATATACACGTCAAGTTAGCCATGGAAAGTTGGATGAATCAAAATTACCACCATTAGGTGTGTTTGATGTTATTGGAAGAGATCGAAGGTAAATAAAAATAATGATACTTTAAGTATTTGTATTTAAGAAAATCATCATATTTTAGATTAGCATGGCAAGCACTTGGTGATATGTCAACAGAGAACTCCATGGTTAATTTTGTTAAATTGGTGAATAAAGAATGTACTTTATTTAAACATACTGTTGAAGCTTATAAAGCTGATTTGATTGAACAAAAACGGATAACGTAACTATCATTTAGTAATGATATAAATATTGTATTCATATAATTTAATTTTTATAATATTTTAGAGATGAAAATATGAAAAAAGAACAGGAAGAACTAGAAAAACAACTTGCATTAATGGAATTAAAACAAAAAGATGAAGAAGATAGATGTAGACAAGAAAATACCAAGTAGTTAAAATAGTTGTACTGTAGATGTCATTAATTTTGTTTGCAGATTCTAATTTAGTATTAATATTTCAGACAACTCATTCAAGAAGCTTTAAATAAACAGACCTATAGCCAGTTCTTAACATATGCTCAAAATCAATTTCCAAACAATCCAGATGAAGTAATAATTTACTGACTAATTTATTTATATATATTTATTAATTGAGTACACATATTTACTATTTTGCTGGTGTATGCATCCTACAGTAACTTAAATGGTGTCGTATGATTCTTCTCGTTAAATTGTTTCTCATTATTTACTCTTATATTTTTATTTTATCATGAGAAAGTGATTTTGCCTGTGACTTGGATCATTAAGATAAACAATAGGTAACAAAGTTATTGATTTAATGCTTAGCTAATATGGTAATTGATTAATATCCACCAAGACACAATAAAAAAGTTACTATTAGGTGTTCAATTTTGCTTTGATCAGGGATGGACAAGATACTCAAAAATTAGTATTGAGATACTAGATACTCGGTACTTACATTTCAAGTATTTAGATACTCAAAATAAAATAAGACACAGATTTTAATTTTATTTACTCACAATTAAGTATATATTTATTGATTAGTTGATAAAGACCACATATTTAATAACTTAATAATAATATTCTACAACACAATTAGTATTATTCGGCTACAGCTTTAGAAAAATCACCTGTAACTACATATTTAATTAATACTGAGATTAAATTATGGTATGCATAAATTTAAATTTGTCACTCCTTTTACACATATTACACTAAAACATTGTCGAACAGTCACGATTTGTATGTACTACTATTAGGTAGGCAAGTGAAAATAATTGTAAACAATTAATTTTTCAAAGTATCACATTAATGTGTTGAGTATCTTTTGATTAAATTGTTTTATGAAATACTTGATACATTGACTAAAAATGTATCGAAATACAAGATACTCAATACTTCATATTATTGTATTGAGATACAAGATACAATTGTAACTAAGATACTGCCCAACCCTGGCTGTGATATAGTTCCGAACAGTGGTGGCTTGCGAGGTCCACATGAGGTGATGCACACAAAAATGTATTAAAAACCTATGTTAGATGGTGAACAATTTTGTTATAGGTATATACCCAAAATAATGACCTACTTATCTAAATTAATTTTTTTAAGCTTTTTACCATAGTAAAATAAAAATAACTTATTACTGACATATTATGCATGAAACATAAGCACAAAATCTTAAAGTAACTATAATTTATAATTTGAGTATACAATAATTATTATACAATTAAAATAAATCAAAAATTACATTTTTAAAAACTTAATCTTTACGTAAATTAATGAACAATGTACAGTGGTGAGTTATCATTTTGTCGATCGACGCAACAGCTCAGTACGATTAAGATAAGTCCGGTGCACACATTAAATGTATTTCAAACAACCATGTATTACTAACTGATGTGTCAATGCATATAATTATTTTTATACGGCCGCCTGGAGCACAACAAATATCTGCAAATTATTTCATCGTTAATAGTCACACTTCTGAACAATAAAAGCTGCGAAAACTTTTTCTATTAATTTTTTTTTTTTTGTTTTATTACAGACCATGTGCATATTTACCAATTATAATTTAGTATAGGATTCTAATAATTTGTTGGGTGGTTCACGTGCTCCTGTGCACCTATATCACCAGCCGCCACTAGTTACAAATGAAGACAATGATGTACTGATGCATCAAGTGATACTGATAATAATGATCATTCAACTGAATGAAATTAGGGTATTCGTATACAAAGTTCATTGTTTTTTGGTATATTTTAAAACTATTGATTGGGTTCTAGAACAATGATTTTTAAAGTTGAAAAAGAGATCAATAACTTAAATATCTATTATACAAAATTAAATTTAATTGTGGACAGTTATTTATTTGGATAAGTGAAGAGCATTTACATTATACACATTTAAACTAAGGTTATTTTCATGGAATGGTAGATCATTCCGTGTTTTTTGTTGATCTTTACAGTGGTTACATAAACAAATTTTAGAGTACATATAGGAGAGTTGTTAATTCTAAGTATAGTATGAAAACCCGAGGAGTAACAAATTTGTTAAATCTCCAACTGCAGAAGTTATAGTGGTAATAAGTTAATGCTGTACTTAACAATTTATTAGAAGTATTTCCGGGTGACTTAAAAGCAATATATTATCCTTGAAGAACTTTTTTAATTACTTGGCATTGATCATCATCATCATCAGCAAAAAAAAAGTAAATAGAGTGTAATTAATTATTAGGTAGTTTAATATGTGACATATTACAGTTATTGGTTAGTAACATACAATAGAAGTACCACATATATAACTATAATAGTTATTAGAAATATATAATATATTATGAAATGATTAAAGAATCTAAACATTATGATATTTATAGCAAGCTGTACTTGTAAGGCAATTACAAGAACAACATTATCATCAGTATATGCAACAGTTACAACAAAACTATGAACCTGGGAAAGAATTGGAGATAACCACTAACTCTGTAACTGTTCCTGGAGATAAAATTATTGAACATGAGAGCATCTGCAATGAGCAATGTGAAAATGGGCAATGTCTTTCTGGAGAATGTATATTTTGAATTGATTTCTTGTACATTCCATTCAATAACTTTTTTTAAAATTATAGGTTCTGTTCAAACATTGTTCCCTGCTTCAATGTGGACAAGAAAAGATATTGATGAATTTAAAGCTAATTTACTGCGGGAAGGTGGAGAAGCTGTTATTAAAGTAAACCACGGAGAAACAGTTACGGTAATCATTTGAATCACTACATGGAATATGTACATTTTACTGTAGACAATTATTAATTGTTTTTTCAACTTTTTTAAAAACTGACTAATACTTATTTTGTGATCCTATAGGTTAGAGTTCCAACAGCTGAAGGCGGCAACTGTGTATTTTGGGAGTTTGCAACTGATGGTCATGACATAGGTTTTGGTGTTTACTTTGAATGGGTTAAACCTAGTACTAGTCAAGTTTCAGTGCATGTATCTGAGAGTGAAGATGATGATTGTGACGACTTGGAAGACGATGATGATGGTAATATCAATCAAGGTATAAATATGTATTATTGAGGGGATTGAAGCACGCGTAATTTCTATACGTTTTAGACCAATAAGCGGTGGTAAATAACACATGGGCTGTCAAATATATATTTTTATTATAATATGTAATTTGTATATGAATTCTGTGGCAGCATATCTAGGCTTTTTAGGAAAGCGATTATCAATTTTAGAGGACGTTAAAATTAAGATATTTTTTTCAAAAATCTCATGATCTAATTGCATTCAATTTTTATTTATTTTGGGCACATCATTTTAAATCAAAAAATAATTCCTAAAGAGCATAGTCTAGAAACTTTTAAATTCAACCATTTATTCAAAATTACAATCAAACTTTAGGAAGTGTGTTTAATTTACAACTGCCTTTAGTAGTTTTTATAGTTATGCAAACAAGAATATATTTAATTTTTGTAATGCATTGACATGTGTGTGCATACAAGAGTTGCATCCAGCGGCGTGAGCAATTCTCAGAAACACACTAATGTCTATTTATTTACTCACTCATACACATAGCGCAAATGTACATGTCATATGAATTTCCTAAATATTACTCCTTAAAATGTGTTATACTCAGCCCCCTTAACTACCAAAAATTCCTGAATATTGAAAATATCATAGATAGATATATTATCAAGGGAGAATATAGTCATTTGGATAAAAAGAAATATAATGTGTTGTGCAAATATAGGTTAAATATATATATATTATGTGAATAATAATTTTTTTAGATTTACTTCATGAATTGGAACAAAATGGTGTTACAATTAACGACATTAAAAAGAGCAATCAGTTGAATCGACCGCCATTGTCAATAATAATACCAGTATACCGAAGAGATTGTCACAAGGAAGTATATGCTGGAAGTCATTTATATCCTGGGGAAGGAGTTTATTTACTTAAATTTGATAACTCCTATAGTTTATGGAGATCAAAAACATTGTATTATAGAATATATTACTCACAATAATATATTAATTTTTGCTCTGTATAAAAAATTCCCACCAACCTATTAGTCAGTTTAAAATTTAATAACCTTTATATTCGGATTTTTTTATCCAAATGATGCTTGAAATAACTTAGCAAAAATATACTACATATTAAAATATGTTTGAATCAATATTCTCACAGTATCGCATAAATAGTATTATATAGCATTCAGCTACCTATGTAACTATCTCAATACATTTTGAAAACATTAAGAGACATCATTGTTTTGCTTCTACATCTAACATATTATATTATTATAGCCTATAGGCATAAACAAAAAGTTAAAGATTTTCACTTTGAGTTCACAATAAAAATTATTACCGTATAAAGAACATTTTTTATGAAATAATTGTAAATTTGATATTTGAAGATGCAGAAAAATCATTTGTGTTTCTTATTATTATATAATACAAAGTATTATACTATTATACTAAGTCAGAAGTTATAACTATTGTAAATTTTTAATTATAATAAATTAATTTTGAGTAGCAATTCCATTTTTTTGTATTGCATTGTTATTTAGTTTAATATTTACCATTACTTAACTATACATAACTATATATATATATATTTAAAATATTTTGAAACAAATAAACTGCTTGTTAAGTATATGTATTTATTTATCAAGGTTGCTTGGTTTAAAATATTATGAAGAATAATAGCAGTTTTTAAAACATAATATTTATACTCTATGCTATAACCAAATATATAAATATTTTTTAATTATAATTAGAGATATCACCTAATTTGTATCTTTTTAATTTGCAGTTAAAAAAATAATTAGGATTTATAACATTACAGTTATTGTATGTTTGTTATTTATTTGGACTTTCAAGTATTTTATTGAATATACATTTATCAACTTTTTTCTTAACATGTATAAATATCAAGATCAAAATTTGATTGGTAGTACTTTCCAATAAAAGTATTAAAATTTTTAAAAAAGACTACTTAAAACTGAATATAATTATATAATGTTTTATTTGTGTAATATAATTAAGTATTTATTAAAATTAATACCAGTCAGAATATATGTATAAGAGTTAATTTTAAATGTAAATAAATGTTTATGTACCAACTGTACCGTATATTATATTATTTATTAGACATTGTGTTCAATTGATTTAATATAACACACTATTATAAATGCTATGAAGCTTTCTATGTTTTTTATTTTATTGAATATTTTTTTATATGATATAAGAAAATATATTATATAGTGTGGGCAAGGATATGGCCCTCTTCCATGATTAATATTTTAGCATTATTAGATTTGTTATAATAATAATTGAGCCTTCGTTAGTGACTACGACATAAAATTGCAAATTTATATTCAGTAGTTCACATTTAGTTTCATTAGTTTTGTTATATAAGGGTTAATCGGTTCGCTGACACATTGTCAAATTTTGAGATAACAACTAACAACATAACTTGTGTTGTGCTCACTACAAATGTTTTTTTTAAACATTTTAATTTTTAAGTGAGTTATTAATAGTGGCGCAAATATTAGGGGTTTGAAATCTTTAAAAAAAATCTCAAACAATGTTTTGTGTATACTTAATTAATTTTTCCTAACTCTTCTACAGGGTTATACTATACACTATATAGATAAGTATGATAAAATTATATTATACAGTATAGTGTAAAACTAAAGAAAAAACAAAAATCAGGTAATTGAAGCCTCTCTCAAGATTTTTTCATACTTACACTTATTTATATTTATTTAATTCTGGTTGTCATATTACATTTGCCAAAATGAATCGATAGACTAGTTTATTGATAGTACGACAATAGTAATATATTTTTATGAATTGCATAGTTGAATTTTATTCTTATTGTTTATTAACAATAATATTCTCAAGCTATGAATTCCTGTTTGAGAAAAACAAACTGGACAATGAAGTATGTGTTCATACTTTTTGAGAAAAATAACTGTATAGTATATCTTTTAGTGGTTACCATATTTTGATCATTGTTGTAATATATGATAAGCAAATAGGCTAACAATACCTGCTGAAACTTATTCATCAGCCTAAATCCCAAGGGTCGAAACCAAGGTATATTGAAATATCATGGCCGTAACTCCATTTTCTTGGATTTTGAGATTATTTGTGATTGAAATTCAGAAAAGAAAACCTCATCGTATGATAAAATTGTAACTGAAATTTTATCTTCTATGAAATTGATAGAGATCGTCATATCTCCGATGTATGATTTTTAATACCTAGAAAAAGTTGTATCCATATTATTACTGTAACAAACGATGGAGGTATGACCATTGCAAATTAGGGAATTAGGCTGACAAAATAGTCTCAACATTTTTTCTCTCCTGTAAAATTGGTCGACGATATAAGAAAATATTAATTAAAGGGTTCAGCATAAAAGGTTATGACTTAAAATTAGTATTTTTCTGCCTTGTAATTTAAATGTTTCAATGTTGAAGAGCATAATATAAGTTAATACAAGACACAAGTTTACAAGATGCATACATTAATTATATTTTAATATATGTTTCCATTATTAAAATATTATACGGTAAAATAATTATTTTTTTCAAGTTACATACTTGCATACATTACATTTTATAATAAATATGTGGAACTATATACATATTATATACTTATTTATAGGAACTAAAAATATTACTAGATATTATAAGTTCACTTTATCAGCCATAAGAAGGTTAGGTACATATGTAATTTATTTTAAGGTTCATAGTTTTAAATAAATTGCTTGGATTTAACAAACATTTGATTCAAATGGTTTTATTTTTATTTTCATCAAAAATTTTAAATATGGTTACAAAAAAAAAATGATACATTATTTACCAAAAATTATGAGGTATTATACCTTTAGGTTTTTCAACATAACCTACTTGAATAACTTTACTGATTAACGTTTTTAATCTTTGGACTGGACCTCCACAACCGATCGGTGTAACTGCATCAATCTTTTTCATGTAATTGGTACTTATGTATTCTAACATTTTGATAAATTGTCTTCCATAAGTTTGTTTAAGACTATAACCAGTAATTATCAGAATTTCATGTAAAAAAATGGCTGTAATATCTAATTGAGGAACTAAATTTACAGTTGCTGCAATCAGCATCCAGGCTTGTCCAATACCTAATGCTTTACCACTTCTGGATTCAGTTACTATGATTGCTGCAAATAATCTAATGATACCAGTCATTCTTTTTACATACTTATCTTGTTTTTCTACGACTCCATTTGTATAGTTATAACATAATGATTTATAATATTGTTCATCAGTTTCTTCATTAGTTTTTTCAGCATTGTATGGGATAAGACATGGACATTTTTGTTTAAATCTAGCGTATAGCAAAATACCAAAATCTGGATGGATTTTCCAAAGTTCTGTAACAATTGATGCAACTTCAAAACCAGTTTCTATTTTAACACTAGCCACTTGCTCACCAATATTTATAATTTTTTTAGCCAATGTATCTTTACAAAATATCAATGCATCTGGATGACTATCTGCTTTCACAGTAGAATTACCAGTTTTCACCGTTTTACATTTCAGTAATGCATCAAGTTTCTCAAATTTATCTTTCATATGCCATGGAGATACTGAAGATATACTATTAACTGGTGTATTAATTGCTTTGACTAATTCTTGTCTCAAAGGTTTTAGGTTTTCATTACAAAGAAAGGAAGAATAACCATCTTCAATTTTTTTTAAATATTCCTGCACAGTTAAATGATTTTTTAAAAACTGTCTGTATTCATCTTCAAAATTATAAGAACAATTGTTATTAATAGCTTCATGTTTTGAATCTTTATTAATTCTAAAAGAAAAATCTGAAATATTACTATTGTTAACTTTTTTATCTGTGTTAAACTTAAATGTAAAAAATTCATCAGATTTAACTACAGGATTTTCTTTTTTAATAAAACTAAAATTGTTTATTTCATTTTTGGATTCTTCGCATTTATTTTTTGTTTCAAGAACATTAGGTTTTAATATCTGTTTGTGATGATTATTTTCATTGCTTTTAAGAATATTTTCTGTTAGTATATCATTCTTATCATTTTTATGACCATCAATTTTAAATGAAACATGTTTAGCTGACATTTTCAGTAATTGATCATAAAGTATTTGAATATTTTGTAGATATTGATTGATAATTAAGACATCTTGTTCATTAGTATTTGAAGATTTATTTTTTAATTCATTTATTGCTGTTTCAAGAACCACATAATTGTGTCTATGACTACTAACTAATTGTGGAGTCATATTATGACTTTCACTCAATAATTTTTTTATGTCGGATAATAAACTTAATGCAAAATTTAGAGATGAGACAAATTTCATATTTGCTTGTTTTTTATTTAATGTTTTTTGTTCTTCGCATAATCTAGTTTGAAATTGATCATTATTGGTATCAAGTCGTTTAATATTATAACTTCTATCAATAACAAGTCTTTTACGAACAGAACACTTGGAGTCTTCATCAACATTTGTTGGTATTTTAGAACATTCTCTTTTTGTCTGTTCCCAAGTCTCAACTTTTTTGTTTAATGAATTTCGTACATCCATTTTTCTACTTACTTCAATTTCATTCATTTGAATTTTGTATAATTCCTCGTACAAGTGTAAAGATTCATCAATTTTTTCATCCAGTGGTTCATTAATTTGTTCATTCCTTCTGATCTGAGAATGGTTTTCAACTGAATCTGGATGATCATTTTTAGGGGTGTAATATTCATTAACTTCTATTAGATCTTTATTAATTCTTTTCAAGTTTTTATCAAAAAGGGAAAAATTGTTTTCATTTACTTGAGTTTGAATTGAAAAATTCTCTTGATGCATTTTTGAAAATGTTGTATTACATTGCATCTTAACGTTTGAGTATTAACTATTAGCCACAATTATCTAAAACAAAAAAAAATGGTATACAATACGCTTATACCAACAAAGTTTTAATATATTTAAAATTATTAAGTAATAAGAATGATTTCACTTACATTTTGAACGAGTTGTGAAGATAGCTTTCGTACTTGGGTGTTTTGCGCCTTTGCCGTTTGCATCTTATCAGTTTTGATAAGAAAAGTAACCGCACTAACTGAATATATTATTGCCTATACATAAATCTTAAGAGGGATTTTAATAAGCGTATTTATTTTTCAGATAGGTATAATTTAAGATTCAATATTGATAATTTATATTAATGATTATTGAGATAATGGGATTATCCTATTACATTTTAATTATATCAGTAATATTAGAAGCTTTTAATTAATTAATAGGTATCTATTATGCATATTATTCACCATTCACCTACTTAATTACAAAAGAGCTAATTTCTCATTCATTAATCAAATATAAAAGAAGATAGTTGAAAACATAACATAATTAAACATTTTAATAAAGAATTTTAAAATTTAACTAACAATTTAGTAAAGGCAATTATTGATATAATTTCATAAAAAATATTATGAAAACATGACAGTGTAAACATGGAAAATAGCATATAGTATAGAAATTGTTTTATTTTTGAAGGAAAAACTTATGCAGTTGCACAATATATAATACCTGCACGAGTACAACAATAGTAAGTACAATGTTTACTTGGAGTGGCGCAGATGATGCAATCAGTGGTCAACCACGAGATTGAGAGTACGCAACCGTCCTCTGTCCCTAGATTCCGGATGGGTGATCACCCGCGGGTTCATATAGTGGCAAAAAACTTGACACACATACACGAGTTTCCAAGAACCGTATCAACCCTGCTGTAACTCTTTAATTTAGCTCATAGCAAATAGCAATGACCTATGTCAGCGCAGCATACTTAATAAAAAAAAAAATATAGAGTATACATGTGGCTTATGGGAATGTTTTCGATATTTTGAATTTAACAAGTTTTTTTTTATTTAATAGAAAATTTGCAGTCTGTATTACATAACATAATAATTAAAAAAGGTGACTGACATAACACTACATACATAATAAAAATAACACATGGAGCACAAGATGAGGAAAATCATCCAGCGATGGTTAGGTACCCTGCAGTAATTTTCTTTTGTTCATTAATTTAATAGGTCCTGGCACCAATTTCTTTTGAGCCGGTGGGTTGTCAGGAAGAGTGCGCGATGCTAGGTGAGAGACTAAAGGATTGTGATCAGGCGCGGATCCAGCCCGAGATTAGGGGGGGGGGCGAATATTTTACATACAAAATAAAATATCTAATAAAATATAATATGTGGCCAAGCGCACATATTTGTGTTCAAAAATAACTTACACGAAACAGTTATGGTTAATACAACTTTATAATCAATTGATAAATTCCAAATAACGATTACTTGTTAAAAATGAACGAAAATAAAATCCGAATCCACCGTTGAAAAGAAGACGTTTCACTGAATAACCACGTATATAAACGGAAGAATTGATCTGATAACCGAGTAAATTATAAGGCCAAAAATAAGCCTATACAAATTGACAATTGTCTACTACCCGTCGACTGCGGCACTCAACGTATTAAAATTAGTTTTAAATCTTTTTACTGGGCATTTTTCCTAAACAAAACACAGTTTACGGGGGGGG